>NW_020625264.1:1535878-1718378 GCF_003573695.1 Papaver somniferum | reverse complement strand
CAACAGATTTACAGTCTGTCGCTTTTGACCGCTCGGCCACTCTCCTAAGTAGACACTAACGTATCTACAACTACATCCTCGAACGGCAGTCAAACGGGGGCGTGAATGCGAGATGCCAGCGGAATGATCGGCCGGACAGAGGCTAGGGCTGCTTCCTTCCTCTCCGCTTACGTCGAGTCCCTCATCCTAACGGGTAAGTGCCTTCATCCCTCTCCTGCCATTTGAACCAGCCCAAGAAAACGGATCTCGGTGCACGAGGGACTTGGATATATCGCCTTCTTTTTTCTTTTTGTTTATGAAGTCTCTCTCCCGGTCTCCAATCTATGAATATGAGTCACTCTGTTCACCAGTTACCGCACCAACGGTAGATAGGAACCGAACTTCATTCGTGTCTTCGACATGAAAAGACGATGCGAAAGATGCTTTAGCCCGCATCTATATATACCCAACAAGCATTTTCGAATATCCTCTTAGTAAACACAGTAAAATTTTAATGACAAAAAGAAGCAAGATTAAAGCTAGGCGAAAGAGCAAAAAAGGGAGTGGTTTCAATAGAAGTTGCAATAAAAACTACTAGAATTCACTACATGGAACTATGTAAGTAGTTGATTTACATGCACTGAAGATTCCCCTTTTTTCAATAGATACTGGCTTTTAAAAAAGAAATAACAAATCAATAAGAAGTCGGTCGGTAGAAGAGAACCAAGGGTCAGCTTTATTCCTTGGCTTTTGACCGATGCTCTTGGCTAGCATCAAACTCAGGCTTCGCACCGGTTCCCTCGTTAGAGTCCTCATACGGGCCCACCCATGCATTCTTAAACTACGCAATAAAAACACTCTTTTCTTACCCATTCGAGTCTAGCCCTTGCGCCAGTATAGGTTGGCTGAGGAGATCTATATCCGTGTGAAACTGGTGGTCGACCGAACAGGAACTTTCTATGTCAATTCGATAAAGTGTCTATCTATGTCATTTCAAGATTTGAGTTTTGGTTCTAGAGACTCGGATACCCATGAAGGGGAAAACTGGCTTTCTTCTTTCTTATGATATTTCTCGGTATCACTCACGGCATATCATTCCAGAGAAATCCTATTTCTTACTTATCGAGATAGTAAGTCCCTTTCTTTGCTTTGCCAAACCTACGGTTGCTACGTGTTTCTTACTTAGACTTGAATTAGGTTCCTTCAGAGAATATAGTAAAGTGCTTTTAGGAAAAACAATGGTGAAGCGACCTCCCTGGGTGGACGGGAAGGCTGCAAACACTGCCGCCAACCACACAAGAGAGTGGTGTGATAAGACGAAGAATGCCCAGGAATCCATCTTTCGTCAATCAAAGAGGTAGGTGAAGAAGAAGTGGCGGTATTGAAGGTTAGGATATTTGGTCTCCTCACCATAGGATAACGTGGGGCGCCGGAGAGCCGTTAACGAAGCCGTTTTTGCCGAACACATCTCGCACCTGGGCTTGGAGAATGCTAGCGAGGAGGGGGCGACTAGGATACTAGGTCGCATCAATAACCTTCTCGCAAGGCACTGGGGTAAGGGTTACGGACCAACCATATTCAGTAAGTAGCTCTGCCTAATCTACACTATCTCCACTAGCTAATCCCGGTCCACTTAGCCTAGGACAGCTTCTCTTTGAATCAAGACCACTTGACCTTAACAGATCGGAAGGCTAAGTGCTTCGACCCCTACTTCTTAATCCATTTCTCTACCTGCTACTCTTCCTTGCCGCGGGGTAACCCCTCCAGAGTTTGATGCTAGCCAAGAGCATCGGTCAAAAGCCAAGGAATAAAGCTGACCCTACTACATGCAAGCGGGAAGTGGATCCACAACAAAAGTAGATCTAGATTCTGTCCCTTTTTTGATAGCAGGAGTACTCTGGCCAAGCAATTTTAACAATATAAAAAGCCCTTGTTACTACGACTGGCCGTAACTACAAGATGATCTGTGGAATTTCAATTGCGCTTATATTCATCACTGTAGGAATTGGGTTCAAGCTTTCCCCAGCCCCTTCTCATCAATGGACTCCTGACGTATACGAAGGAGTGCGGTTCGTTCGATAAATTCCTACCTCTATATCTATCTCTGAGATGTTTGGATTTTTCAATTAACTGTCATCGCTACTCATTCTTTTCGAATTTGCTTGCGAGAACTTGACTTCATCTCTTTCTAAATGAGTTTCTTGCCTTACTACCTCGACCTGAACCCCATCTGAATTCCATAAATCTTTCGGGACCGTGGAACTGGATTGCACATCCGTTCATATAGTTTGCCAGATGCATCTCTCTAAGGCGAACTCGTAGATCAATAATACAATGCACAGTCAACGCACAGTCTCAATTGTTCAACTTGAAGCACCAGGAAGGCGAAACCAAGGCCCCACAAGAACAACAACCCAGTACCTATTATTCGTCGAAAGAAAGAAAACTACATTACATAAGTCAATTCTCATCTTGATTACATAAGACAATTCGATGCTCGGATGTGTTTCAAGATCGAAGAAAGGCGTGACTCTCCTCCTTTTAGGCGAAGGTGGGACCAAGGAAGGACTATGTCCAGGGGACCGCCGCCCCCCCACAAGGTACATCTCGCGCCTATGGGCCGCTATAACTATCCAAGAAGACACTCGAAACTGGAACGAAACCCACCCGTTGGACTATCGAGCTAGAAGTCCTACGATAGAGGACCGGGATTCTCTAAAAATCGCCATAATAGGATAAGCTAGAGTTGCAGGAGCAGGCATATCCAGTCAAAGAAGCCGTAGTTGATCTTGTTTGAATCGGTCAGCAAAAAGCACTTCGGTCAGATCCGGTCAACGCTTCAAGGAAAGGAATAGCTAGTAGTTGTAGGCCAGGTCTGGTTATTGGCAGGGTCGAACGAAGGGATTGAGTTACTTCGCTTCCCCTGAAAATGGGTCTGGTACCGATCACTCTGTTGCAGCAGGGCGCTAGGGCCCGGTAACGTTACGTCTGTCGCTTAGGTGCTACCATGCCGCGGCATACACAGAAGCAGAAAGAACAGATTTACCCTCTACCAGAATATGATCTCTAGGTTTACCAAATCCTTCTCAACCAAATGTCTTGTGAAAAAAGGGCATTAAGTCAGGAATCTTGAACAGAAAGAGGTGGGATCGAACGGTAACTCCGTTGTTCTTGTGTCGGCGGGGATCCTGTATTTTCTGAGTCCTTATGTAAGGAATTACAAAAAAAAAAATTTCAACAAAGATGTGAATTAGGAAGGATTGGGCGACGAAATATGAACCGGAGACTTAATCTTGATATACCTCAGAACGTTCATTCCTCCAGCCCAGAATACAATTAATCCGGCGTGAGCTACGTGAGCCCCAAGTAGTTTACCGGACAAATTTATAAGTCGGGCATTCCCGGCCCACCAAGCGAAACCGGTGGTTTCTTGGTCACGACCAGCTAAAGCTAAAGTTCCATTAAAGAGCGTTTCCACGGGGTAGAACCTCCTCAGGGAATATAAGGTTTTCATGAGGCTGATCCTGAGCCGCCATCCAAGCACGAATACCCTCGTTTAAAAGAATATTTTTAGTGTAGAAAGTCTCAAATTCAGGATCTTCCGCTGCGCGCGTAGTTTGAGAATTCTCCTCAAAAAGGATAAGTTGCATTGGAATCGAGAAAGGTTAGTTCATAATTGCGTAAAAGGAGTCGATGTTACGCGGCGTTCAGTCGAGAAGTGAATGATTTAGAAGGAATAAGTAAGAAATTGAGACGACTCTTTCCATCAAAAAAGTGACATAAGTTATGTTGTATAGAAAGTAAATTCTTATTTCAGCCAGCCCATCTAGGTTCATTGCACCACTTTCTTGTGGGTCCAAGAAAACGATTAGCTTTTCGGGAAATTTCCAAACGAACAATTTCAACGAAATCTTTCAATTTCTTATTTTACTCTGTTCAACTCTATGTATTCCTCTATCCGTAGAGTACATTGAATGTACAGAAATGGCTATAACAGAGTTTCTCTTATTCGCGGGCCTATCTCCAAACCAATGCTAAAAACACGGGCAAGGATTAGTAGCAGACAGTCATTCCACTTATGGTTAATTCTCGAAGTCCTAGCATCCGGGTTCACTACTGGTTCGACTTAAGAAGCCGACGATTCCATCTCTAAAGTGCATTGGCCTTTCTCCATAGGAGAGGAGATGATGTGATCACAGATCCATTTATGATTACCTTCCCGGGAAAGAGAATCTATTCCAGTTTCAGCACCGGATCTTTTTTGCCCGATGCTTCCAGCAAGATCAGAAAAGGTTGTATTAAAGTTGCCATTTCTTCCTTCTTCAGAATCGCTTCCCATTGGTTGAGCGATTTCACATTCATTGCTACCCTCCTTTTTCTAGAAAAGGTATGGAAAAAATCCCAGATTTGAGCTTGACTATGAAAATAGCCCATTAAAGACTTTGGACGATCATTTACATGGACCCACTTTTCGTGGAATTTGTGGGAATTTGATGATCTATAAACCGTCCCTAACGAAGGATCGGCTCATCTTTGAGCATGATTCATCACTTCGTGCCGCCCTGACAAGCTTGCCAATAGCCTCATATCGGCTAAGCAGTGAATCGTGTCAAGCGTAGCTTTAAGTCCTCGAATTCTTAGTTAAAACGTCTACAACCTGCTTTTTATTGCCAGAAACCCAACTGCTAATGGCATTCCATCCAGCATAAGCATCTGGATAATCTGGAATACGACGTGGCATACCTGAAAGACCTAAGAAATGCATTGGAAAGAAGGTCGAATTAACCCCGAAAGAAGTGATCCAAAAATGGATTTGGCCTAATTCGTCGAAAGATACATAGACTTCGTTAAAGACCTATAGGACCTGCTGCCAAGTAGATCCAATTTCTGCGTCGGTGTCGAATATTCATTCTTCACTCACTGAGAATGGCAACTGGCCTCTCTCGATCTGAATGACGGCTCGCAGTTGATTTAATTGAAGCAGTTGATCTAGTAGAGGCGTATCTCACAGTTGGTTTAATGGAATCTGTCTCTCAAGGAGATGGGTAAAGTCTGAGAATGCTACAACGAGGAGGCACTGCTTGAGATCTGCTACTTTAAGCTCAACTATCTCACTAAGGCCTTAGAAGCCCTTTCCTTCTCATCTGCCCGGGAGGGGGTCGGAGCCCATGCTTCAAAAGCTGCATGCTTGTCCTCCCCAGCTTGGAAGAATGCCCTGCCGTTAACCAACCTCCCCTTGCCCATCTTCTCTACTGAAGATGGCCGTCCAAGATTCTTGTTTGCGAACCCCCGTTACCGGATTGAATATCTTCGGCAGCCACTACCCACGAAAGAAAAGAGGATATGTTTACAGCTAGGAGAGCTACTATACGAGAATGACCTGTCATCTTAGAAGGGATGAAAACTTGGGACTAGGACTCTTTTAGTCTATTTTATAGCACGATTGTTAAGAACCCTTTCTTTTTATGCCTACTAGTCTTTCTCGTTTGGAAAATTATAAACCATGTTCTACGCACGTGGATGCGCGCGCTAACGCGCAACGGCTTTATAGATAGGAGCCGTTGCTTGTTGACTCCATATTTTTCCTTTGAATTTCTCTTAGATTCCACGTACCCGAAATGGATCCGATCAAATATTTTACTTTTTCCATGATCATCTCTATTTCAGGTATCCGGTCACTAATAGACCGAGGGATAAGTAATTCGACTCATTCACATACAGATCATGAATGTTTGGAATCCATATTATGCAAGGAGACATTGCTTTTGCTAATTCGAATTGAAGGGTGATATCAAATCGGTCTATACAATGGGTTGATACGCATACATGATATGGGCTTGACTAATGATATTGGGCTACTTGAATGGGCAATGCTGCGTTGGGTGTAACAAAGCCTCCCCCCTACTGACCTCAGGCGTTGAAATCGGGGTAGCGGGCCTTTTTCGCTAAGAGACGGGAGTTTCAATAGAAGGCTGGATGCATAAGGGGTCTCCCGTCAGATTTACCAGTAGAATCGGTTAGTACTCGGCCTTATTCCCATATATTAGAGATACCCTTTCATATTCACCAAGACCTCTCACCTTTTCCACCTGCTAACCCATCTAGTCCAGCAACTTAACCACTATCACTACCCATTTCGCGATCACTTGAACCGAAACCAGGCAGAATGAGAATATAGACCTCTGGATGCCCGAAAAACCAAAAGAGATGCTGGTATAAGATAGGGTCTCCTCCTCCAGCAGGATCAGAAAAGGTTGTATTAAAGTTTCTATAGGTTTTGAAAAAGACTTTTCATGTCATTCCCATTTAGGTTCGATTCGGATCCCTCTGTTGTTTCCTTCTCCTACCGAACCTTTTCAGCGGAATCAGAGCTCTTGGGTAAGAAGGCAGGAAAAAGTTAACACTAGGCTCAGCGAAAGACGATGGAAAAGGCTACTTGTAGGCGTGTAGGATTGCCGTAACGTAATATGAATGGTTGAATGCTTCCAAAATGGATTTGAATAATGTTATTTCTTTTATCAGCTGGTTCCTCAATATCAGTTAGTTATCTTGAAAGGGCGGATTTCCACCTCGTTGAAAGAAGATCTCATTCATCTGCTGTTGATATTGACGCGAGTAAGGCGATGAAGTCAAGGTGTCAGACGGATATATCTTCCTTGGTTAATTTCACAGTTAGCAAATGAGATTGTAAATAATTGATTGATTGGTGCTCCCTTCGATTGAGTTAAAGTAATAAAAGCTAAGTTTAAAGTATTAAACAAGCTCTTTTAGAGAGAGAAACGACTGCCCCGCTGTCTCCGACATGGACTCGGTGGAATTGAATTCTCCGTGAAGATGCGGAGTACCAACGGCTAGACGGTAAGACCCCGTGCACCTTGACTATAGCTTCGCAGTGACAACCTTGATCGAATGTGTAGAAGTAGGAAGAAGAGTAGTCAAAGTAGGTGGATCCAATGCGTAGAGTCTGACAAGAGTGTCGTTCATTCAGTCCACTCGAAAAAGAAAGGGCTTCCTTCCTGGCTGGCCGATGAAGTCAAACCAAGTTCTGCGCTAATCAAAGCAAGAGCCCATTTCGATTAGGAACAAGCAGGACAAGGGCGGGCCTTCCCATTGGACCGACCCTAGGGAAGACGGAGGAGAGGCATCGGCCCCAGTGCCTTCTCATAAGTGGATAATCGTTTAAAGGAGAAATAAATGGACTTAACGGTAGGTGGCATTTCGCAAAGAGAGCATCTCCTTCTCTTGCATTTGAACCCTCGGACCCGGATAAGCAAGGGGATTCTAGTTCTGATTCAATTGCAAAGAGCGCTAGGCACCTCGAGCTTCAGTCAACACAGTCCTATCAACTTCCGGGTTTTACAATTATAGGAATAGCCTCCGTAACCGATATGGGACTCAACGGGGCCATTTTGCAAATAATTTCTCATGGATTTATTGGTGCGGCGCTTTTTTTCTTGGCAGGAACGAGTTATGATAGAATACGTCTCGTTTATCTCGACGAAATGGGAGGAATCGGGGACTTCTTAGACTCAAAACAACGCGGACACATATCGACCTTTAATGACTTGTGCTTGTGAACCTTACTTATGAGATCGAAGACTTGGACCAGACTCTTTTTTTCAGATAGTTATAGTAGACTCTCTTGTGAGCTTACTGGCTTTGGTAGAGAGATTCGGCATGGTGCTCACTGAACCTCCGTAATATCTAACAAGTCGAGTCTTATGTCGGTCATATAGAACACCAACACATAGAAAAAGGGCTGGAGGAACCCGATAGTGGAAAAGTTGACAGATAAGTCACCCTTACTGTCACTCTACAGAACCGTACATGAGATTTTCACCTCATACGGCTCCTCGTTCAACTCTTTCGAAGTCATGGATCCCTGTTCGAGAATCTCCTCCCTTCTTCCACTGCCTATAAAAAAAGTAAGGTCTTTTCTGGTGACTTATTGGCTAAATTTGCCTTGGTTAGTCTTGAAACTCTTAAATCAGTCCACCTCGCAATGCTATTCTTTCTAAGGACTGGGTACTTCTCAATGCGGTTTAGGAATTCCCTTTTGCGCATGAGGCCCGGAGGGACTCGACTGAAAGGAGAGGAACTGACGTGACTCGACCAGAGGGAGAGGGGATTTATCCACTCGAGCCTCCTGCGAGAGGCTCTTGACGAGACTCGACTGCCAAGGAGAGGGACCCGTAGGGGGTGAGACTCTACTTTCAGAGCCAGTTCCCAAAGGCCTGAATTCGATCTACTAGCTGGACCACCTGACGTAACTTACCTACTATATGGACAAAATTCAGCCCATTTTTTTCTATAAAAAGCTCATCCATCAGCTAAGGCAAACTTTTTTTTATTCAAAGTGCAATTGGATCTATAAAACCCAAAAGAATAATCCTCTTCAACTGCAATATTGGATGGAGAAATCTCTGCCCTGATGGATGAGCTTTTTATAGAAAAAAATGGGCTGAATTTTGTCCATATAGTAGGTAAGTTACGTCAGGTGGTCCAGCTAGTAGATCGAATTCAGGCCTTTGGGAACTGGCTCTTGCTTTCTGTAATCAGATTTTGACTTTCGGATGGGATATGATAAAGTAGGTTGCAACGAAAGCTATGAACCTCCAAAAAAGAAAAAGACTGAAAGGTGGGACGAGCTGCTGCGCAAAAAGAGAATAGTCAATGGAAGGATAACAAGACTGAGCTCGAGACATGGGGCAGTACGTCGGTTAGGACTGTACTGCAGAAAGGCTGAACAGCCTGCATTAATTCGTTGGTCATGGTGTTTAGTTTTTCTTCTTTTCGGGCTCGTCCCTATCTTCGCTACAGTACTCAGAACTGAAGCGCTACACCTCGTCTCTCACCCTGCAGGAACTTGAGGAAATCCGTCTCGCCTGCTGCTTAGAAGTGGATTTGAACCACTGACACAAGGATTTTCAGTCCTTTGCTCTAACCAGCTGAGCTACCCAAGCCACTTTCTTTCCTAAAGTTTTCTTCGAGCGGTCTGAGGAGAAACTGGTGAGAGAGAGAGGAGATAACTTGTTCCTTGAACAGACCAAAAACACCTCTGATTCCTAAGTCATAAGAAAATTCAGGGTATAGGCAGGAATCGTTGAATCGAGCTCATGGATTTATCTAGGACATTTATGGTTTTTTCCGTAGAAATAGTATTCTTGCTTATTTCGATGATCCCCGATACAGAAGAAACAGTTCGGGAATTACTAAATATGAGACTCTAGAGATGCATTCTATTGTAAAGAAAGAGGATTTTATTGAGTATCGAAGAGCAAAAGAATTTATGACCTGGGAACTCGGCTGTATATTCTACAAATGAAGGGGAAGGGGATAGAGTTACCGAAGCCGAGAGCATGGAGCAGCTAGACGTAATAAAGACTGACTGGACAGAGCAAACAAAAGCGGGGTTGCTTCTCGCTAGCTTGAATCACTGGAGGATAGACCGTCCACCCAGTACCACTACCTACTTCGACTAAGGCTGAGCTTAATAGGAGCAAGAGACTTGGTGGAAACAACCAGAAAGAGATATTGTTTAGTCGTGGAAATGCCATGTCAGGTGCACCTATCAGAATGGGAACAAATCTTTTCTTTTAAAACAAAATATTTTCTTTTAAAATAATAATAGTAAGATTTTATACTTTAGTGTTATAAACTAAAAGAAGACATAGAAAATAGAGAGAAAGAAGGAGAAGAATTCTATTAAATGTGTGTATACAATAATATTGTAAGGACTTCTATTTATAGTCATATATAATAGAGTGGGTGCTTAATGGCATTAAGTATTAGAGATAATGACATGCAACCATTACTAGCCATTAACATGTACTAAAGATGGTGGTTACAAAGTAAAGAGGGAAGAGAGGAGGTGAAAGGGTGATGGTGTAAGTGTGGTGTAAATCCACAAATATGTTATTCCATAACACTCCCCCTTGGATGACACCACACTACTAAGATTGTCTCGTTAAAACCTTGGTAGAAAAACCCGGTGGGGAAAACCTATGCGAAGGAAAAAGAGTACAAAAAATGATGTGGACAAGCATATGTTGCCTCGTTAAAACCTTGACAAGGAAAACCCAATGGGAAAAAACCTTGACGAAGGAAAAAGAGTACAACGCGATAAGTCCAATAAAATACCTATTGAAAGACGCTCCCCCTGATAGATACTTCGGAAAATCTTGGCTTACAAATCTTTAAGACGACGCATTCCAATCTTGTGAACCAATTTCTTGAATGTTGAAGTTGGTAATGCTTTGGTGAAGAGGTCTGCTAGATTTTTACTTGAACGTACTTGTTTAATATCAATCTTACCATTCTTCTGTAGATCAAGTGTGGAGAAAAATTTCGGAGAAATATGCTTCGTTCTATCACCTTTAATGAAAACTTCCTTTAGTTGTGAAATGCAAGCAGTGTTGTCTTCGTATAATACTGTTGGTAAGTCTTTAATTGAACGAATTCCACATGATTCTTGAATGTGATGTATTACTGACCTTAAGCAAACGCATTCACGACTTGCTTCATGGATTGCTGATAACTCAGAATGATTTGTAGAAGTAGTTGATGTAGTTTGTTCAATGAAGTACTAAGATATGTATACATTACAATACGTGAAAAAAATCGTATATGCAACTAAACCTTATGTGGTTCAGAAGGACATCAAAATTTCTAGGAGATGGCTATGCAGATTTGATCTAACAGATTGACCTCGTTAATGGTGGGAATCCACCAAATAACCAAAACTGATATAACTCCCCCTTGGATGACCACCATGTTGAATTAAATTGCCTCACCAAAAACCTTGCCATTAAAAACCCAGTGGGAAAAAACATATGGACAAAGTAAAAGATTTTTGTGTTTTTAAGGACTCCTTAAGAGACCTATAAAGTTGATATCATCAACTTATTTTCCGGATTTTGGTTTTGTACCAAACTTCTAAAAACACATAAAGAATTGTGACATAATAGAATTAGGTGTCTGCCTGAATTCAAATATGTTCCCCCACATTTCTTGTGTGAATGAAATATGAGTCCTTAAGGACTACCACTCCAAATGCATCATATAAGGTGAACAAAGTATTATTCAACTAATCCTAAGGTTTGAGAGAAAAAAAAATCAAATTCTCAATTCGTTTTTACAACGATCATACTTCTCAGATAACGCATGAAGACTACACCAACCTGTAATTTTCATAATTCGGGCTTGCACGTTTAATGTGTTAAGTCTTGGATCCAAAAATTGCGTTATTCAAGATATTTTAATCCAACATAATTTTGGTTTTGTGCATACCAATCACATTTGTCGATATTTATCTATAGATGGGTTCACAACCACCATCATTTCTTATTTAGTAGCTACTGTAAATAAATATTCGACAATCATTAATTTACAACGATCCCATACAATTCTCTAATGCATGCATATTTTCAAAACTTCAAAATTTACTGATACCAGCGCTCATGGGCATTATAATCTCCCCATCTTAACGAGGAGATATTAATTTTGAGAATGTGAATTGTAATATGATAGACTCTATAAAAGCACTATTTGTAGCAAGTGCTAAAAAATTACATGCTTGCTAAATGTGATTGGGTTTGCCTTTCAAACGGCGTAAGCTTATGGAAAATCTAAATGAGATATTTTCACGCCTATTTGATGGAAGACTTTTTGAATTTTCTCATGATGGGAGAGAAATTGACATAACTTTTATAAAGTTAATTAACACCATCTTACTAGTGTGTAGTCTCCCCTGAATATGGCGGAAATATTTTCATTTCATACACGAAAAACATTTCGTAAAGTATTATCCGATTAATTTGCGAACATATATTTTTAATAATTCCGGATTTTAACAAATACCAGGTTGGACATTAGATTCTGACTTCAAGAGTCATAAATTTAAAAAATGTCCAAAAATTATAGTCCATTAGACGTACAAATTCAAAATCAACCATGGATTTTATTGGTATAGATAAACGCATATAAAATATGCAAATAAATCTCCAATAATTTCGTGACCTTGAGGTCCAATGAAATAATGATTTAGAAGGAAATTGTGGACATATTCTTTCTCAAAATAAAATTATACCAAGATCAATATAGTCTTTCCAAAGACAAATAATATAAGCTAACTAGCCGGGTGCGCACCCTTTGATCTTTTACGTCCAACCGTATTCCATCTACAAGTGGAATGGTTTCAATATTGGAGATTATTACCACGAGGAAAAATTAAAAGTTGCTAAATATCCCTCAAGAATAAGCAATTCCTCATTTTATTGGTATTTGAAATTGTTTGTCTGCCATAATAACGATATATCATTTTGGGATCGATAAAGAAATCATCATCGTTATGTTCTTTGAAAAAAAAATCCATTACGTGGTCGGAAAAAAAAATCACTCCTCATTGACAGAAAATTATAAAATACGCCAATTTGTTTTCTCATCTTATAGAAATGATAGAGAAAATTAACACCAATTGGATTATACGATTTATCAAGCTCTCGTATCGACAAAATAAGAAGATATTGTCATTTTAGTTATCGCAAAGTCAAAATCCACTTTGTGGTTAGACGGATGGTTTCTTATAGGTGAATAGAAACCAAAATATCACATGATCTTCCTCCAATGAGCGAAGATACCAACAAAAAAATGGTCGTAGGTTTTTCAACCATGCACGTGATAAGTTACCGGATAGGTTTGCGATAACACCAATTTTTGGTGATTGCAGTTTTATTAAAGGAGTAAAAATTGTGCACCATCTTTCGATGAATTTTTATTTTTTCTTTCTCTTTATAGAAAAATAGAGAAGAAAAGAAACCATGTCTCTTTAGAATTAATCTATAGATTTAATTCAATTGCACCCAAAAATTAAAATTTGGTGCGGCGAAGATACGAAATCCATCGCAGAAAAGAAGAAGAATCATTCTAATGAGATCATATTTTATGATCTCATAGACACGGGTTTTGTTATTGTCAATAAGACAAATCAATAATATGCCAAATAAGGATAACTAAATTGATTAAATAATCAATTATGTAGTTACCATCCAAGAAAATAATTAAAAGATGTAATACATGTTGGAAAAAAATGGGTTTCACAAAGGATGAATGATACAGAGAAGAAAGTGTTGCACTCCAAAACTTTCAAGGCTTGAATAAATTTCTTTTAGACAAATATTTCTACCCTCCCAATAACAATTGGCGATTACAACAGGTATGCGAAATATTGCCTTCAGGATACAATGAAAGCCCTGCAACGAAAACTGAATTCAAGGTTTGTACCCCTTGATTCAATCAAGAACACACAAAGAGATTTCTGATTTCTGATGATGCTTTTTGAACCAGAGAAAACAGATTGATTTTTCTTATATCTTAAACGAAACTGGGAGAAGCTATTTATATAGGGTTTTGCACCTGTTGGGAATAGGTTTTTATTCGCCAACAGGTTTCTATTCACGAAACGTCAGGTTCCTTCATCAACAGCCTGGGGGGCGATGCTCCCCAGGACCCCCCTTTGGTTAGCGGCGTTGAAAATATTCCAACATTCTCCCCCTATTTTCAAAAACCATAAAACAAAGTTAAAACTTTTAAATCAGAGTGACTGCATCACCGAAGTGACTGCCTACGTACCCGAGTGGGATCAAGACAACGTAGTTCAAGCACAATTGAACTAAGCATCATCGTTGAAATCAACACATAAATGATAGGTATTTTTTGGATTTGAACCTTCACTTAGTGTAAGAAACTCAAAGCCTTATCGAGGTTCTATGGTGAAACCAGTCTTGAACCAAGTACCCCTTATGATAAAACCGGAGTCTCCACACATATTGATTTCATAAAATCATGTGTTCTGTAGCCAAGCACGTTAATGGCCATGTGCTTATATCCTTGTTCATGAGTCTTCTTTAGAGAACGGTCTTCTTCTCTTAGGAAACGGCCTTATTTCCATACTCATATAGGTAAGTCTCGAAGGTGTTTCTGTGATACACCTTTTACTAATCATAGACTCATTAAGGATTTACATCCATCCTATTTTCTTGCAGAAACCAGCACTAATAAGAAATGGGAAGTTTTTATATTAGTGCTCCATAATCCACATCCATAACTTGTTGGTACCACATTGAACCTTGTTTATCCTTTTCAAAACATAGGTTGGGTTTCTGCTATGGGAGATCAAACTTCCTTCACAGACCTTAGTCCCATTTCTTTCCTTTTTATTGAAACCACTGAACTTGGTAGACTTTTCGTAAATGGGTCTGCCAAATTCCTCTTTGATTCAATAAAGTTAACCGTAACTACTCCCCTCTTGAGTAGTTGCCTAACCATGTAGTGTCTAAGACTTGCATGTCTAGACTTTCCATTATAAGTCTTATTAGAGACATTATAGATTGTAGCTTGATTATCACAATTAATCAAGACCGCCGGAGTTGGCTTCTTCCAAAAAGGAATTTCCATAAGTAGGTTTCTAAGCCAATCTGCCTCCTTACATGCATCAGTTAAAGCTATCAATTCTGACAACATTGTTGAATCAGAAATACAAGTCTGCTTCTTGGAACTCCAAGACACAGCAGCACCCCCTAATGTAAAAATCCATCCAGAAGTTGACTTGGAATTTGATTCTACATTGTTCCAGTTAGCATCGCTGTACCCCTCTAGTGCAGCGGGATAGCCTTGGTAATGCAAACCAAAATTTATTGTTCCTTTCAAGTAAGCCATAACTATTGAAACTGCTTTCCAGTGTTCATATCCTGGATTACTTGAGAAACGACATAATATTCCCACGGCTTGGGTGGTGTGAAGGGAAAAGTAACCTACAAACTAACCTGCAAGTATACAGGGAAGTTGAAGCAAGAAAGAGTAAATAGGGGTTTGTCCACAGGGACTTGGAGGATTTGCTTAAGTTCTCTTTGGGGAGTTTCTAAAGTTATCTGAATTCAAGGGAGGGTACTAAGGATTTTGATTCCACTACCTGACCCTAGGCTAAGGAAATTGTGATGCAATGTATGTCTTGTTTTTTTCATGAAAGATTACAAAGAAGAATAGAGTAACTAACCTAGCTAAATGACCCCTAGCATCAGCTGTCTTTCAACAGCACAACTGATCACAAGTATTTAGCTCAACTAGCTAACTAAGCTTGATGCAGTCTCTCTAATGGATTAAGTATTCCCACACACTGACCTAGCTGCACTCCTAGCATCAGCTGTCTTCTAACAGCACAGCTGATCACAAGTGAAGTAACTCAGATGGCATTTCATTAATCCTAAGGCAGTTAAAGCATTCCAAGACAATACATATACATTTTCTATCCTAGCATATGATCAAGAGCTTCCTCTAAGCCCTAGCAAAAGAATTAGAACATGAACATGCTTATAATCATGATATTATCACATATGCACATGCTCCACATGATAACAGCACACTTCACAGTCAATTTTTGTGCAAAACCAACATTCCACATGAACCAAAAAATGTTACTGATATATGAAGTGAAAATGAAAACTAAAACATGTGTCACTGGCTAGCCCAGATATATACAGTGTCCACCCCACAATACATATTTATATCCCCAAATCCCTAAATTATACAATTAGGGTTTATAGAAAAATCCCCAAATTCCAACAGTGAAATTAACTCACCTAATCTTCAAATTGACGTCGACCCATCCTTCCTCTGACTCTCCTGCTCCATTCCCACGCGCCAATTGCTACTCTAGACTCGCCTAATCGATTGATTTTGCTTCTAGGGTTTCAGAGAAAGGGTGAGAAGAAAAATCAATCAAATAGGGGGCTAGAAAGAGGGGGGTGATGATATTAGTGATGGGTTGTGGTTGTTGTGGAGAGTTGGTGGTGTTTGGTGGCGTCAGGGAGTGGTGGTGATGATGGTGGTGCGGCAGGGAAGGAGGTGGTTCTGCAGAGGGGGGGGGGTGATGGCTGAGATGGGTGCGATAGAATGAGAGAAGGGTCTGTTTGGTTGGGGTTTAGGTGTTCGGTTGCTAGGGTGTGAGGCGAATCCATCGAGTCTTGATGTTCTGTGACTCTGAGCTGCGAGATGCGAAGATGGTAGGTAGATCGGATGGTGATGCGGAGGCAAGCGAGGAGCGACCGTCAGATTTTTTGATACAACGAAGTTAACGGCTCTAGATGGGGTTAGGTGTTGTAGTGTAAGGCGGAGATATCAAACGTTGATGAACAGCAAGGGAGCGACCGTTGGATGCTTCTGAGAACTGATCTGATGGCTGAGAACGGAGGCGCTTTTGTGTGTAGAAAATGAGGTTGTGCGCACCATTCTTCGCGGCTTCCTTGCGTAATTTCTCCCGGCTTTTCACTACTTTTCTGCTCTTTTCGCTCCGCGACTCATCCGAACTTTATTTATTACCTAAAAATGCAAAATTAATTAATAAAAATATTTATTCTTGAAAACAATGAAAATACAGAATATGGGATAAAATGTAGAATTAATGCACAAAAGATGAGTTAAAATGCCAACAAAAAGGGATAAATATATACAATATTTGGCACTCATCAAATACCCCCAAACCTGAATTTTACTTGTCCTCAAGTAAAACAAAACTAAGGAAATCCTAACTATACCACTGTCGCTGGTCTCTCGAATGCATTTAGCGTATGCACTAAGCCTTTTAAACCACTAAGTGTCCCTAGTGGACGAGTTGAAGTCTCGTGAAGGTTTGCTTAGAACGTACCTACAAAGTTCTAGGTCAAAATATAAGCTCAGATTCCATCAAATGACATGTGCAAAACAGTTTAAGCTCACAGCAAAATGGAGATGTCAATCTAGCTATCGAAGGCACAATCCTAGCACTGATAACAAATAAGACATGTGATAAGAGTGTAAAGTGTATCTACACATGTGTAAAGAAAGATCTGAAGTCATGACTACTAATCACCAAGAGATAGTTTCTCAGGCTAAGAACTGAGGTCGAAATCTAGCTAGCTGTCCGGACTTTACGAGAATTGTGAATGAGTTGGAGGTATTTCACAATTTCTCGCGTTGTACATCAATGGCATACACCCTCCTTGCTTATTACAACGAAACAACAAAAGATGACTATTTACATGACTCTTATTTACATTGACTATTCTCTTTTTATTTTTGGAACAAGAGATGATGGAATTGATAAATACTTGATTTTTTTGTATTTTTCTGATATTTTTTTCTGAATAATACATCGATTTTTTTTTTTTTTTTTTAAGGAAATACTTTTGATACATATACAAAAGGAAACAAAAATTACATGACACTTTGCAAGAGGTAGCCCTTTTTGATGCACCCAGTTAAATTCGATGGTTGTCTTTCTTAATGTAACCTCCACCTTCTATCCCAACCAACCAAAGAACAAGCTAGTCAGTTTCGTTCAGTATTCTAAAGTGATTGGCAATCGTAACTTCCTATCAAACACCTTGAAGATCGAGGCCATACATGTATTGGTAGATCGTGCGCGTGCAAATTTCTTATCACTATGTGAATTGTGCTAGAATCAGGGTGCCTAAATATCTAGACTAAGACTCCTAATAAAAATACATATTTGCACAAGAGTCAACATTTCAAGGTAAATGAGCTCCATTTTTATGATTTTTTTCATTTTTTAATTTTTTAATTTTTTTTTGAATTTTGATTTTTTTAATTTTTTTGGAATTTTTCAATTTTTTCAAAAAAAGAAGGAGTTCGTTTTCAATTATGGCAAATTATCATGGTATCTACTCTATACCCCCAAACCTAAACTAAACATTGTCCTCAATGTTTCAAATATGGAAAGAATTATAAAACAATATATGAAGAGGAACATGCTGAGTAGAGTAAAAGGAGAGAGAATACCCGATTGTACGGTGGTAGCTCGATTAAAACTCCGTTATTTCAAGGCAAAAATCCATCATATTAGCAGTCACAATGGATGAGCACAAAATATACAAAAGGAAATTTAACTAACACATTATCTACAAGAAAATTTGGTTTTTAATGGGATTGGACTTTTTGGAAAAATTTGGTTTTGTTGGGAAACATTTGGTTTTGATGGGAAAACGAAAATTTTGGTTTTTAGGGAAACATTTGGAAAACTGTTTGGTTATTTAGGGAAAGAGTGGACCAGTTTAGTCCACATAGACTGGGTCCTCCAGGTTGGTTGTTTCAATGTCGGGTGGAAATGGCTCAAGGAATGGCTTTAATCTCTGCCCGTTGACTTTGAAAACGTTCTTGTTGGAGACATCCTCCAACTCTACAGCTCCATGAGGAAAAACTGTGCGTACTAGGTACGGACCCTTCCATCTGGAACGCAGTTTTCCTGGAAAAAGATGTAATCGGGAGTCATACAGCAAGACTTTCTGACCAGGAGTGAAGGATTTGCGTAGAATACGCTTGTCATGAAATATCTTCATCTTTTGCTTGTACAGCTTGGCACTGTCATAAGCCTCATTTCTCAATTCATCCAACTCGTTGAGTTGAAGTTTCCGTTGAATTCCAGCTTCGTCCAGAGAGAAGTTCAGCTCTTTGATTGCCCAGTAGGCACGATGTTCTAATTCCACAGGTAGATGGCACGGCTTTCCATACACTAGACGATAGGGGGACATGCCAATTGGTGTCTTATAAGCTGTTCTATAGGCCCACAAAGCATCATTCAATCTCAATGACCAATCTTTCCTGGACGGGTTGACCGTCTTCTCCAGAATGTGCTTGATTTCCCTATTAGACACTTCCACTTGTCCACTAGTCTGAGGGTGGTACGGTGGAGTAGCAACCTTGTGAGTTATGCCATACTTGCGTACTAAAGACTCAAAGTACTTGTTACGAAAATGTGAACCGCCGTCACTGATGATAGCTCTAGGGGTACCAAAACGTGAAAATATGTTCTCTTAGAAATGAAAGTACCACCTTGTGGTCATTTGTTCTGGTTGCTATGGCTTCTACCCACTTAGAAACGTAATCAACTGCAACTAGGATGTACAACTTGCTGTCAGACATGGGAAATGGACCCATGAAGTCTATCCCCCAAACATCAAAAATCTCCACAATCAAAATGGGGTTCAATGGCATCATGTTTCTCCTTGAAATGCTTCCTAGCTTTTGACAGCGTTCACACGCAACACAATAATCATGGCAATCCTTGAACAATGATGGCCAATAGAATCCACACTGCAAGATCTTTGCAGCGGTTTTCTTGGCACTGAAATGGCCTCCACATGCTTGGTCATGACAGAAAGATATCACATCTTTCTGTTCAGTGTTGGGGACACATCTCCTAATGATTTGGTCTGGACAGTACTTGAACAAATATGGGTCATCCCAAAGGAAATGTTTGACTTCAGCCAGGAATTTAGAGCGGTCTTGTCTCGACCAATGTGAGGGCATTCTACATGTAGCAAGGTAGTTAACAATGTCGGCAAACCAAGAAAGGTTTGTCACAGACATTAGTTGTTCATCAGGGAATGATTCTCTAATCAGCTCAGATTCATCAATAGACTCACTAGTTAATCGGGACAAGTGATCAGCAACCACATTCTCACAACCTTTCTTATCACGGATTTCGATGTCGAATTCCTGTAATAAGAGTATCCATCGAATAAGGCGAGCTTTAGCATCCTTCTTAGAAAGAAGATACTTCAAAGCCGCATGGTCAGTGTATATGATGATCTTAGATCCTATCAAATAAGATCTAAACTTGTCTAATGCAAATACCACGGCAAGTAACTCCTTCTCGGTAGTCGAATAGTTGAGTTGAGCATCATTAAGAGTTTTACTAGCATAGTATATCACATATGGTAGTCTATCAACCACGCTGTCCTAAAACAGCGCCAACGGCGTAATCAGAGGCATCACACATGAGTTCGAACGGTAATTCCCAGTCGGGTGGTTGGACAATAGGAGCTGAGGTGAGGAGAGTCTTGAGTTCTTCCCACGCCTTCACACACGCAGCATCAAAGTTAAAGACAACATCTTTGGCAAGTAGGTTACACAAAGGGCGAGAGATTTGGCTAAAGTTTTTTGAATCTCCGGTAGAATCCGGCGTGACCTAAAAATGATCGAATCCCCTTCACAGAGTGGGGTGGTTGGGGTAAATGTTGAATGAGTCGACTTTAGCTTTATCTACTTCAATTCCTTTTTCCGATACGATGTGTCCTAGAACTATGCCGGATTTCACCATGAAGTGGCATTTTTCCCAGTTTAAAATCAGATTCTTTTGCTTACATCTTGATAGCACAAGGACTAGATGGTCCAAACATTCGTCAAAAGAAGAGCCAAACACAGAGAAATCATCCATAAAGATCTCGAGAAAACTATCTATCATGTCTGAAAAAATGCTCATCATGCAACGCTGGAAAGTAGCAGGTGCATTACACAGCCCGAAGGGCATACGTCTAAAAGCAAATGTCCCAAATGGACACGTGAATGTAGTTTTTTCCTGATCTTCCGGTGCAATGTGAATTTGGTTATAACCGGAAAAGCCATCTAGAAAACAGTAGTGACTGTGTCCAGACACGTTCTAGCATTTGGTCTATGAAGGGAAGGGGGAAGTGATCTTTTCTTGTTACTGTGTTCAACTTCCTGTAGTCGATACATACTCGCCATCCTGTGGTTGTACGTGAAGGGACTAACTCTTCTTTTCGTTCCGAACTACAGTAATGCCTGACTTCTTAGGCACAACTTGAATGGGACTAACCCATTTACTATCTGAAATCGGATATATGATACCCGCATCAAGTAGCTTCAAGATCTCACTCTTAACAACGTCTCTCATGTTAGGATTAAGTCTCCTTTGCATTTCCCTAGATGGTTTGGCATTCTCTTCCAGATTAATGTGATGCATGCAAATGGTGGGGCTTATCCCTTTGAGATCTGAGATGGTCCATCCTAAGGCTTCTTTCTGCTCCTCAAGTACTCCTAAAAGCTTGTTTTCCTGTTCTATGTTTAATCGTGAAGAAATGATAACAGGTAAAGTATCAGAAGGACCTAGAAATGCATACTTCAAAGTATCAGGTAATGGTTTCAATTCCTGTTTGGCCTTAGGAGACTCATCCGAAGATATAACAGACTTCTCAGAAAGTGGGAGTTGTTCCACTGTAGTCTGCCATTTAGTGATGTCCATTTGAGGTACAGATTCGAGCAAAGATTGGACTTCACCAATGTCATCATCATACAACTCCAAGTTAACATCTTCCAAACATGCTTGCCAGGGATCTTTTGACATAATGCCAGTCAATGAATCTTGTATCAAACTCTCAATCATATTGACCTCATGTACATCCTCATCATCAAGATTCACATGCTGTTGACTAACATTAAACACATTCAGCTCGACAGTCATGTTCCCAAAAGACAGCTTCAACACTCCATTACGACAATTGATGATCGCATTAGATGTCGCCAAGAAAGGACGTCCTAAAATGACAGGAATGTGACTATCCGGGTTTTGTACAGGTTGAGTGTCTAAGACAATAAAGTCTACAGGAAAGTAGAACTTATCAACCTTAATTAAGACATCCTCAACTACACCTCGAGGGACTTTGACGGATCGGTCCGCCAATTGGAGAGTTATGGGTGTTGGCTTCAATTCTCCAAGACCTAACTGCGCATAAACAGAATATGGCAGGAGGTTCACACTTGCACCTAGATCTAATAAAGCTTTACTGACCATGTGGTTTCCTATAGTGCAAGAAATTGTTGGACAACCTGGGTCCCTAAACTTAGGTGGAGTTTTGTTCAGAATGATGGAACTCACCTGTTCAGCTAAGAAAGCACGTTTGTGCACATTAATCTTGCGCTTTTGAGTGCACAAGTCTTTGAGGAATTTGGCATATGCAGGGATTTGCTTAATTGCCTCAAGAAAAGGAATGTTGATGTTGACTCTTTTGAACAGTTCTAACATCTCATTGTAGTGGGTGCTTATCTGTTGGCGAACTAACCTCTGAGGATATGGAGCAACATCAACATTAGGAGTTAGAGGGGTATTCACACATGGGATTGTCGGCTTTGCTAATGTACTCAGGTTCCTTTTCTAAGTTGGAGGTGTTCTTTGGTGGTGTAGGCAATGATATGCTTGGCTCAGACTCATTTGATTGTGGTATGCCTACATTGTTCTCAACAATCTTACCACTTCGGAGAGTGGTGATGGAATGGGCTTGATCGGGTGAGGTTTCATTGCAAGATGATGTTCCTGCTTGAAATATCCTCTTTGGATTTTGTTGGGGCTGGCTAGGAAGTTTACCCTTTTCTCTTGTATTCAGTGCATCGCAAATTTGACCCATCTGTAGTTCTAGAGCGGAGACTCGTTGATCAGTTGCTTTCTCATTCTTCATCAGATGTTGGGTCAATTGATTGATACTCTCTTCAATGCTAGACAATTTCTTGTCAGCAGTGTATTGAGGGTACGACTGCTGTTGAGGATTTTTAGGGTATTGATAGCCTTGATTGTTTTGATAGCTTTGAGTGGGTTGAGATGGTCCTCCTTGGATGGGTCCTTTAGACCATGAAAAATTGGGGTGGTTCCTCCATCCTGGGTTGTAGGTCTGAGAATAAGGGTTATGCTCTTGTTTTTGAAACATAGCATGTGCCTGTTCTAGCCTAGATTCTTGGAATGCATGCATTTCCGGACAATCACTGACCTGATGGTCAGAACCGTTACATATATCACAGATAGCCATTTCGACATGTTCACAGAAAGCAGTGGTAGAAGGTTTTACGTTTTTCTGAAGTTCTAATGCTTCTATTCTTCTTGCTAGTGCTGCCATTTTTGCATTTTCCTCAAATTTAGACTCAATTCTATGGACCTTATCTACAGGTGTAGTCTTTCTAGGTTCACGAATGGACTCCCATTGTTGAGTTTTTTCAGCAACTTCAATTAGGAAAGCCCAAGAGTCATCAGCACTTTTATCTGTGAAGAGTCCATTGCACATAGACTCTACAATTGTTCGGGTGGAGACATCTAAACCTTCATACAAAATTTGCACAAGTCTCCATTTCTCAAAACCATGATGGGGACACTTAAGCAACAATTCATTGAATCTCTCAAGATATCTAGCTAAGGTTTCACCTTCTAATTGTACAAAGCTGTTCAGATTTTGACGAATTGTCGCAGTCTTGTGATTAGGGAAGAACTTTTTGAAAAACTCTTTCGTGAGGTTGTCCCATGTCCTAATTGACTGTGGATGTAAGGCATACAGCCATGACTTGGCCTTTTCCTTCAAAGAAAAAGGGAATAGTCTCAATTTTAGGGTTTCGTCAGACATCTGAGTGAAACGTATAGTTCCACAAATCTCCTCAAATTCTCTCACGTGATGGTAAGGGTTTTCATTTTCAATTCCTCTAAACACGGGAAGCATTTGTATTGTGCTCGATTTTAGCTCATAATGACCAGTAGCTTCTGGTAAAACAATGCACGAGGGTTGGCTTGTCCTTGTGGGGTACATGTAATCCTTGAGGCTACGGGGTTCTTCCATTATCTCAGGTTGGTCCGGTGTGTTTTCCTCAGAGGATGTGGGTATGTCAATTGGGTCTATTGGATTGACTCTAATTAGTCGGTTTGATTGGTCTCTAAAGGTCACAACCATATCCTAACAAGATCATTGATCGATGAACTAACATCTAACAAGCCCACAGTCAATGAAAAACACGACCTAAAATTTGGTTTTGTTGGGTTTTGGTTTCACAATGGGTTTAGAGAAATTTTGGATTAATTGGGACAAAAAGCCCAAACAACTAAAAAAAAGGCTTTTGGTTCTTGGTTTTTTTTTTTTTGTAAGGTTAGGAGCCCAATGATTGGGGTATAAACCTATAGTCCAAAATAAAATGCAAGCCCACAAAAGAAAAGAAAAATAACAACAAATAATTACAAGCATATAAAAGAAAAAGAAAAAGAAAAAAAAAAAAAAAATTATTACAAGCCCAAATAGAAAATAAAGAAAAAGAAAAATAAAATTATTACAGGCCCAAATATAAACACTTAAATACAAGCCCAGATAAATTTAATGAGGCCCAGTTGGGTTAGCTCATGGGTTAGGCTTACTTGATTTTTGGAGGGAGCCCAAATTTGGGCTTTTTATCCCTTTTTGGTTGCACAGGCCCAGTTGGGCTTTAGGATCGTCCTAAGCAGCTCACGTCAAGCCCAGCAGCAGAAGGTGGAGCAGAGCCCAGGAGCAGTAAGTACTAAGCCCAGCTCAGTTGGTTCAAGCCAGCAGTTGGCAGAGCCCAGCAGCAGAGAGTTGGCACAAGCCCAGCAGCAGAGAAAGCAGGCTTTGGCTTTGGCAGCAGCTCCACACCAGCAGCAGCAGCAGCAGCTTCACAGCAGCTTCAGACACTTGCAGCAGCACAGCACAGCAGCAGCTCCTCAGCAGCAGCAGCACAAACAGTTTCAGCAACACTTGCAGTTGCAGCAAGGTAGCACACCAAAGCAGCAGAAAGCAGAAAACCAACACTTGCACACCAACACAGCAGCACTTGCACTTGCAGCAGTGCAAGGTAGTGAAGCAAAATCAAGAACACAAAACAGGAAACAATCAGAAAACAAGCAAACCGCTACCGAGTCCCCGGCAGCGGCGCCAAAAACTTGGTGTGAAGGGAAAAGTAACCTACAAACTAGCCTGCAAGTATACAGGGAAGTTGAAGCAAGAAAGAGTAAATAGGGGTTTGTCCACAGGGACTTGGAGGATTTGCTAAAGTTCTCTTTGGGGAGTTTCTAAGGTTTTCTGAGTTCAAGGGAGGGTACTAAGGCTTTTGATTCCACTACCTGACCCTAGGCTAAGGAAATTGTGATGCAATGTATGTCTTGTTTTTTTCATGAAAGATTACAAAGAAGATAGAGTAACTAACCTAGCTAAATGACCCCTAGCATCACTGTCTTTCAACACACAACTGATCACAAGTATTTAGCTCAATAGTAACTAAGTTGATGCATCTCTCTAATGGATTAAATTCCACACACTGACCTAGCTGCACTCCTAGCATCAGCTGTCTTCTAACAGCACAGCTGATCACAAGTGAAGTAACTCAATGGCATTTCATTAATCCTAAGGCAGTTAAAGCATTCCAAGACAATACATATACATTTTCTATCCTAGCATATGATCAAGAGCTTCCTCTAAGCCCTAGCAAAAGAATTAGAACATGAACATGCTTATAATCATGATATTATCACATATGCACATGCTCCACATGATAACAGCACACTTCACAGTCAATTTTTGTGCACCAACATTCCACATGAACCAAAAAATGTACTGATATATGAAGTGAAAATGAA
Source organism: Papaver somniferum (assembly GCF_003573695.1). Taxonomy (NCBI): domain Eukaryota; kingdom Viridiplantae; phylum Streptophyta; class Magnoliopsida; order Ranunculales; family Papaveraceae; genus Papaver; species Papaver somniferum. The sequence goes on along the minus strand of NW_020625264.1, from coordinate 1,693,156 downwards.
AACTAAAACATGTGTCACTGGCTAGCCTAGATATATACAGTGTCCACCCACAATACATTTATATCCCCAAATCCCTAAATTATACAATTAGGGTTTATAGAAAAATCCCCAAATTCCAACAGTGAAATTAACTCACCTAATCTTCAAATTGACGTCGACCCATCCTTCCTCTGACTCTCCTGCTCCATTCCCACGCGCCAATTGCTACTCTAGACTCGCCTAATCGATTGATTTTGCTTCTAGGGTTTCAGAGAAAGGGTGAGAAGAAAAATCAATCAAATAGGGGGCTAGAAAGAGGGGGTGATGATATTAGTGATGGGTTGTGGTTGTTGTGGAGAGTTGGTGGTGTTTGGTGGCGTCAGGGAGTGGTGGTGATGAGGTGGTGGTGCGGCAGGGAAGGAGGTGGTTCTGCAGAGGGGGGGGGGGGGTGATGGCTGAGATGGGTGCGATAGAATGAGAGAAGGGTCTGTTTGGTTGGGGTTTAGGTGTTCGGTTGCTAGGGTGTGAGGCGAATCCATCGAGTCTTGATGTTCTGTGACTCTGAGCTGCGAGATGCGAAGATGGTAGGTAGATCGGATGGTGATGCGGAGGCAAGCGAGGAGCGACCGTCAGATTTTTTGATACAGCGAAGTTAACGGCTCTAGATGGGGTTAGGTGTTGTAGTGTAAGGCGGAGATATCAAACGTTGATGAACAGCAAGGGAGCGACCGTTGGATGCTTCTGAGAACTGATCTGATGGCTGAGAACGGAGGCGCTTTTGTGTGTAGAAAATGAGGTTGTGCGCACCATTCTTCGCGGCTTCCTTGCGTAATTTCTCCCGGCTTTTCACTACTTTTCTGCTCTTTTCGCTCCGCGACTCATCCGAACTTTATTTATTACCTAAAAATGCAAAATTAATTAATAAAAATATTTATTCTTGAAAACAATGAAAATACAGAATATGGGATAAAATGTAGAATTAATGCACAAAAGATGAGTTAAAAAGCCAACAAAAAGGGATAAATATATACAATATTTGGCACTCATCATTGGGCTATGTCCGGTCTTGTGCAATGCATAGCATACATAAGACTCCCAATAACACTAGAATACTCAAGTTGAGCATAAGTACGGCCGGTGTTCTTCATTAACTTGATAGTATGGTCTAAAGGAGTAGGTGCTGGATTGTCATCAAAGTGACCATATTTCTTGAGAAATTTCTCAATATAATGAGATTGAGTTAAAACCAACTCATCTCCCTTTCTTAGGATCTTAATTCCCAAGATTACATCAGCCTCTCCTAAATCCTTCATATCAAAGTTAGAACTAAGAAACTTCTTTGTTTCTTCCACAACAGATATGTCAGACCCAAATATTAACATATCATCAACATACAAACAGAGAATCACACAACTAGAACTATCATGCTTACTATAGATACATTTGTCCGCATCATTCACCACAAAACCATATGACAAAACTACTTTATCAAACTTCTCATGCCATTGCATAGGGGCTTGCTTCAAACCATAGAGAGATTTCACTAACTTGCAAACTTTCTTCTCTTGGCCTGGTAATATGAAACCTTCAGGTTGTTCCATATATATCTCTTCTTCTAAATCCCCATTTAGAAAAGCAGTTTTGACATCCATTTGATGCACAACCAACTTATGAATAGAAGCAAGTGCAATCAAGCAACGAATGGATGAGATGCGGGCAACAGGAGCATATGTATCAAAGTAATCAATACCATGTCTTTGTTTATAACCCTTGGAAACTAGCCTTGCCTTAAACTTATCAACTTCACCATTAGCTCTCAACTTTCTCTTGAATATCCATTTACTTCCTATTGCTTTAGCACCAGGAGGTAAATTTACTAATACCCAAGTCCCGTTAGTCAAAAGCGAATGCTTTTCATCATTGATGGCTTCTTTCCAGAAATTTGCATCTCTAGAACTCATGGCTTCAGCATAAGTTTTAGGGTCATCATCAGTATGCATAACATACTGGTTAACACTAAGAATTCTATTCTTATTTGCCTCTACAAGGTAATAAATAAAGTTTGGATCAGGCTTTTTCTCAATCCTTCCTCTCTTACTCCTTCTAGGTTCGATATCTTCAGTAGGCACTGAAATATCATTGTCATGAGTAGGAGAGGGATTTTCATCATTGTTATCAATCTCTATAGGTTCTAGATCAGGTAACAATGAATTCTCCATGGGTTGCATTTGAGAACTGTTCCTATTTAAGTTCTCAAAGAATTCCACATCTACAGATTCTATAATCTCAAAAGTGTCAAGGTTTATAAATCTGTAGGTGATACTATTAAGAGAGTATCCCACAAAAGCACATTTATAAGCCCTGTTTCCCAACTTTGGTCTTTTGGGATCAGGCTTTCGAACATATGCTAAACAACCCCAGACTTTAAGTCTTCTCAAGTTTGGTTTCCTCTTAAACCACAACTCATAAGGAGAAACACTCTTCTTTTTCAAAGGAATTCTATTCAAAATATAACATGCAGACAACATAGCTTCACCCCACAAAGAATTAGGCACACCAGAACTTATAAGCATGCAATTAACCATATCAATCAAAGTTCTATTTTTCCTTTCAGCCATACCATTTTGTTGAGGTGTGTAAGGTGCAGTACGTTGATGAACTAAACCATGCTCTTGACAAAAGGAATTAAATTCAGTAGGAAAGTATTCACCACCACGATCAGAACGTAAAATCTTAATTTTGTGCTCTAATTGTGTCTCTACTTCTGCTTTATAAATCCTAAATTTATCAAAGACTTCATCCTTAGATTTCATTAAATATGTATAAGCATATCTAGTACTATCTTCTATAAAAGTGACATAATACTTATTTCCACCACGAGTGGCAGAACCATGCAAATCACCCACATCACTATGTACTAATTCAAGTAAGGAAGAATTTCGTACTACAGACTTATGGGAAATTCTAGTTATCTTTGCTTGCACACATATTTCACATTTAGAAGCATGATCAAAATTGCAATCAGAAATCAAGCCTAATCGATTCATGTTTCTAAGAGAACCATAATTCACATGCCCTAATCTACCATGCCATAAATTAACAGAGTCAACAATATAAGCAGAACCATTATTTATTAAATTAAGCTTAATCATCCCATTACAAGCATATCCTTGTCCAACAAACACACCATTTTTGGACAACACAAACTTATTAGACTCGTAGGTCGTCTTAAATCCAGCCTTCATAACAAGGTCGCCGGAAACAAGGTTCTTCACGATGTCAGGGACATGTAAAACATTAGTAAGAGTCACAGTCTTTCCCGAAGTAAACGAGAGTTCAACAGTGCCTTTCCCAATAACTTTGCTGCGTTGACCGTTTGCGGAGACAACATCGTTTCCTTCTCCACTAACCGGTTCGTATATCTTGTAAAGATTTCTATCCTTACAGATATGGATGGTTGCACCATTGTCGTACCACTATCCACCCCCAGTTTCAGCAACAGCATTGGCGGCTTGCACCACGATCACAAGTTTGTCATCGACCATATTTGCCTCCTTTTTCTGGTTCTGCTGTTGTTTCTTTTTGAGACGACAGTCACGAGCAAAATGGCCGGGTTTGTCACAGAAGTAGCAAGGGCCGCCAGCGCCCTTCTTCTTACTCTTCTTGTTGGGATGCTTCTTAAACTGAGTATCATTCTTAGGTTTCAAGGAATTCGGTGTTTTAGATTCTTCTACACTATTCACCTTAGAATGGTTTTCAGAATGTGGACTATCCTTAAGTTCTCGCTTACGAGAGTCCTCTTCTATGCAAAGATGACGTTGTAAGGCCTCTAAATCATAGTCAGTCTCAGCATGCTTAAGTTTCTTCTTATAACCATTCCAAGAAGGGGGGAGACGAGAAATAATAACCCCAACAACAAACGCAGAAACAAGATCAATTCCAGCATCCTTAAGATGATTAACTATGAGTAAAAGTTCACTGACCTGGGCAATGATTGACTTACTGTCAACCATCTTAAAATCCATGAAATTGCAAATCAGGAATTTCTTGTTGCTTGCTTCAGAAATCTTGTATTTGTTGTCAAGCGCAGTCCACAATCCCTTTGCAGTCCCAATACTCCGATGTGCATTGTACACATGTTTGTCCAGAGCATTCAAAATATGACCACGACACATGAAATCATCTTCCTGACGCTGCTTTCGTCTAGCCTTCAATTCCTCAGTGTCATTGTCAGTTGCAGCAGGAATTTCCTCCAATCCATCTTCAAGTATGTACCACAACTTGATGGTGATCAGGAAAAACTTCACAGTCTCTTGCCAACGGGTAAAACCTTCACCATCAAAACGTTCCAATCGAGTAAAGGTTTGGTTCATCACTTGCAGAGATTGAGCAGTAGCATTCGAATTCGAATTCGAAGATTCACCCTCCATTGCCAGAAAATTATTTGTCTAAAACTGTTGGAAAAAAATGGGTTTCACAAAGGATGAATGACACAGAGAAGAAAGTGTTGCACTCCAAAACTTTCAAGGCTTGAATAAATTTCTTTTAGACAAATATTTCTACCCTCCCAATAACAATTGGCGATTACAACAGGTATGCGAAATATTGCCTTCAGGATACAATGAAAGCCCTGCAACGAAAACTGAATTCAAGGTTTGTACCCCTTGATTCAATCAAGAACACACAAAGAGATTTCTGATTTCTGATGATGCTTTTTGAACCAGAGAAAACAGATTGATTTTTCTTATATCTTAAACGAAACTGGGAGAAGCTATTTATATAGGGTTTTGCACCTGTTGGGAATAGGTTTTTATTCGCCAACAGGTTTCTATTCACGAAACGTCAGGTTCCTTCATCAACAGGCATCAATGGTGTCTTTTGGATTCGAAATTTTCGAACAGACTTTTATCGGCCAAATAAAACCTTCAGTTCAAAACTTATTCAAACCATCAATCCCCCCCAGGACCCCCCTTTGGTTAGCGGCGTTGAAAATATTCCAACAATACAAATACCTTAACAAAATTGGTGTATAAAAAAATGGGTTAGCAATGAAACCAACAATACCATTGATCCTGTCTGTTTACTTATGCATCAAAGTTGTATTAGTCCATCCAAGTAGAGTACATACAAAATGAAACCAAAAGTTAGCATAAGATTTAAATTATACCATGCAAGCAAATCTAGAGATTTAAAAACCAATTACTAATATAAATTATTAGAAAGAAAATTTCCTTTTAACACCGATTCTCCTTTGCTGATTTTCTTCTTAGAAATTGCGAAATTGTACTAGTCCATCCAAGTAGAGTACATACAAAAAAAAAATCAAACAAAAAAATTAGCATAACCGTGCAAGCATATTCAGAGATTATAAAACAACTACTAATATAAATTGTTAAAGAGAAAATTTCCTTATAACGCCAATTCTTCTTTGCTAATTTTCTTCTTAGATATTTCAAAACTCAGTGTAAAGCGTGCTGATAACGTGTTATAAACTAAAAGAAGACACATCTAATAGAATTCTTCTTCTTCTTTCTCTCTATTTTCTATGTCTTCTTTTAGTTTATAACACTTGAGATTTTATTGCCTTTCTTGGGCTGTGTATCAGTCATTTTCTCTGTATGCATGGCCCTATAAATCATATTTTGTATTCCAACATTATATCCTTTCGTATCTCGATCTTTGTCCCCTGAAATTCAAATCCCCTTCTTTTGTTAGAGCATCATTATATCCTGAAATCAAACACACCCTTCACTTCGTTACGTAATCACATGGTGTTTTAGTTAATTCATACCCATATCAATCTGGACTCTGCATCATGTGCATTTTGGCCGCCATATATTATCGGAACACCCAACACCAATAATTAAAATCAAGCCTTCATTTGCTCGTTGATGTGATGTGCATGCAAACAATCCTGCATGGTGACCTCCTTACGATTTTCCCCCTTTTGGTTCCTTGCGATTATTGTCCTTTTGGTTGATGTGAATTTAATGATACTAACTTGTGTCGATTCTGATCTATTTGAAGAAACTGATAGAGTGAAATGAAAATTTTAGCAAAGTTTAACGTTGTTTTATACTCCTAAAGTGGATGTCGCTTAAGAAGTGACGTAACATTTCTCGAAATGGAAGTGAAAAGGTGTCGTTCAAATTTTATACTCCTAAAGAAGATGTCGCTTAAGAAGTGATGTAACATTTCTCGAAGTGGAACTCTGGAAGTGAAAAGGTGTCTTTCAAAATTTCTTTTCCCGAAAGGTTTCAACCTGAGAACTGAAGATGTAAACAGTGTAAACAGTCATGTGTTAGTTGGGAAGAGTTTTATGGTGTTGAAATGCGATGACATGGAAAGATAGCGCTGATGCGGCTTCATCAAATTCAAGAGCGATTATAGTGTCGACGTGTGGCGTTTTTTGGGTCTTTTATTATAAAGAAAGATGGTTGCGTTGCAGGACTGACCAGGGAAAATTGTGAATTACGTTTCAACATATATTTTGTTCTTATTACGTTTCAAAATTGATACTTGGTTTCGGTTCCTTTGTGTTGCCTTTTGGATACACATATTTTTCATCTTTGTTAATACAACTTTGGAATGTCCTATTATCTGGACCATAAGGCTCAACAGACCTAGAATTTTCTCAGGAGATGCTAGAGTTACCGAGCTTTTATCCCGCAAAACGTCCCGATAGTGAAATGGACGGAAGAGATCAAAGTTCTCAGCATATTGGTAAATGGGCTGACATTGGTCCCATTTGTATTAGACGCGGGAGCTTTTGTCGGGAGATGTCCTCCGTCAATTTATCATTTCCGGATTTTCTCAGCTTCAACATTGTATATGACTTTTCAACTATCTCGAAACGTAAGTTAACAAGACCCACTATAATTTCACATGCTGATAGAGTGTAAGAAACTACTCCCTCCGTTCTTAAATAATAGACTGGTTTCATGTATAAATTACACATGAATCAGCCTATTATTTAAGGACTGAGGGACTAATAAATTTTAGGAGGTACATTGTTCATAAAGAATATGCATTTCACATGCTGATAGAGTGTAAGAAACTAATAAATTTTTATTTTATGATTCCGTCTAAATCAGACTAACTAAATATGATTAAGAAATTATTAAATAGAGGATTATAATTATTATTTTTTTAATTTTAACTGAGTACAAAATACTTACGAATCAAATGTGTGGATCGATTCTGACCTAAAATCAGATACGAGAAAATGAAAATCCAAACAACCGTACATCTGAGTCGAGTTGGGTCGAGTACTAACTCAAATTTAACTCCCGAGTGAACCAAGCAAACAAATTATAGATAATCCGTTATTTACCGGGGTTTACGATAAGGACAATAGCATCTTATAAAAATGATGAATTGAAAATACCATTTGTGGTGGTTTGCATAATGGGTATTCGGTATCTTATTACATTTGACTTTAAGAAAAAAACAAAAATTAGTTTGGGAATATAATTTTAGAATAACTTATAGAATTAGTCTGTTAATAACTTGCTTGGATACCAGAAGCTGAAACCAATATTAACTTTTTTACTTCTATACGTACTTTTGAAATTATATTGTAATTTCTTGTTTTTTGACATCTAAAAGTCGAAAGTTACTTCTCGCAGTAAATTTAATGATTCAAACTTCTTGCTCTTTGACTTTCAGATCTTCACTATGTAGCAAATTAAGTTTCTTTAGATGAACGAATCTTTATGACAAAAAAAAAAGAAAAAACCAATAAGCGAATTGTTCTTGTTTTTAACTCCTAGATTAAGCACAAACACTCTTATTTCTGGCAAGCCCCTTTACGGATTTATTTCAGGTTAGAAATTTGTTATCAACGAGGTGTAAGTAAAAGTTGTATATGAAGGAGTAGAATACATATCTTTAAGGCTGCAAAAGAACCGGACTAAAACCGAAAAAAATTGACCGGAACCGGACATGAACCGACCATGGCGGTACAGGGAACGAGATTGATATCCAGAACCGGTGTAGGATAGGTACAGGGACCGGTTCAAAGCAAATTCCCGAAGATACCAGACCATAATACCCGTTGAATAATAGTCGTAGATATTTTGATTGGAAATAATATTGGCCATGATCCTAGGTATCGATAATTATCTTTATCTATGAGTATAGACTATAAACTCATGCATTCTTCTTCTGGTTTTCTCAGAACTGAAGAACCATCCTTCATTTCTTCTTCTTCACCATCTCTGACTGAGTGAGTCTCTATAAGATTCGCCGCCACCACCACCACCACCATCAATTACCAATAACAAGTTTGCAGTGATTTTGATTCACGGGATCAGTTTATGAAAGAATCACACAAGTTCTTATTTCCTCCAAGTAATCAGTAGTAGATGGGGAACAATTAAAGGTTGGGTAACCATAAACAAAACTACAGAAGTTGTGTTTCCTTCTTTCATTCATAAGCAATAATTGGTGGTGTTTGAAGATAAAGCTTCAAGAGAAGAAATTCGTTTGTGGTGTTTGCTGTCCTTGGAGATTTGGATTAGCGAGCTAAGGTTCAAATCCCCTAAACACTCTATTTATATTATTGTCTATATAATTGCACGTTGGGTTTTAATTAAAATTTAAAATTTCAATTCCAATTCCAATTTGACCTAATTCCCAACACCAAATTGGTTAAGTTGAGCTTTCATGGCTGACTTAATAAAAAAAGTTTCAATTTTTGTTTGTTTTTGATGTGGGTTTAAAATGTTGAGTTGGGTACTTACCCAATTTGATTTTACACGGCTTGAATTCATGAGTTTTCGCAGTTGATAATAATGCAGTGAGATTGTAGAAAAGAAATGATGCTGAGCTTCATAGAGTTGCAGGAACTGAAGGGCTTGGAACATGGCAGATGGTTTGAGTAGTTCAGGTATCGGTCCTCAAAATGAGGTACCGGTCAACTCCAGGTACAGGTACCGGGTTCATAAGAAACCCGGACCGTACCCGCTAATGTGCATCCTTACATATCTTAGGGTTTCGGACATCACTCTTCAAATCTCTTGTGTTCCGAAAATCACTGAGAGAGTAGGTTTCTATGCCGCCGCCCTACTTCTTCTTCCTAGATCTGAACTCGATTCGCTTCACAAGAAGCTCAAGATCAGTTTAATCAATCAGCGGGAAACAACAAATGGCTTCTTATGGATGTAAAATCAGTGGATTTGTATGGGAAATCTGGTGGTCGGAGAAAAAGAAATTCCTTTCAATTCAATCAACGAGCATAATGATATTTCCTCTCATAATAACAATATCTTCAGTCGGACTATCCCTATCTATCTTCAGTCCATGGGATTCGTAAGTGATGATGCTGTGATTTTGACACAACTACCGCAACAACCACTACCAACAATTATTATTCTACTCATCAGATTGAACTACAAGTATTGATTAACATGCTTTGGATATTCTGTTTTGTCATTGATACGCCACACCAACAGATTTGAATTGCAAGATCCAGTTCTGGACTGGTTGCACTTGAGTATCCAGTTATGTTGGAGTATTACAAGGGTTCAAGTTCACTGAGAAGAGAGGTGGGAATCTAAACTAACTGCTAAATTTTGTAAGGGTTCTGCCTTCGGATTGAAATGTTTTTGAAATTTAAGACTTCCAACTTTTGAAGGATTAGGTTAATGCTGATGTTGCAGAGGAAGATGGACACCAATTTTTAAGTAAGAGGAGCATTGAGTCATATTCAGTACATGCTAGGATCTATTTTGTCATTGAGGCTTTAGAGAATTGCTGAAAAATCTCAGCTAGGAGAACCTATTCACTTCCTCTATAAAGTCATTTTTGTGTGTTCTGCTGGTGCTTCTTCATGGTTTTCCACCAAGCTGCAGCCAGATATGACGCTCACTGTTTCCTCTTGGGTCTTTATTCTGCATTGTGATTTGTTTGTGCAACTTATTCTTGCGTCTTTAATTAATTACTGTACCCTGACAATTTCTCAGTCTTGTTTGAAAGCTGAAGCAACATTTTTTATTCTTGTTATAAATAACTGAATCATTTTATAACCCGGTGTATATGCACCAGTGGACTGAACTCGATTTCGCTGCAAAAAAGAGATCAAGATCAGTGGGAAACAACAAATGGCTTCTTGAGCATAATGATATTTCCTCTCAGAACAACTATATCCTTCCTCGGATCATAACAATCAACTCCTTTCTTGTATCTCATCATCTATCCACACAATCTTATATTTTTCAAACAACTTCCATAACAAGCAGTGCCAACATTAATTTTACCATCAGCAGCATCATTTCTACCGACAATTTTGTTCATCAGAAATTTGAAGCAAATGAGTGATGAAATCTCCAAACTGATATTGATTTTTCTCTGTACATTTGTTTGTGACCAACAATTAACACTAAAGTGACCATATATAGGTCTCCCTTCGGATACGGGGTACTTTACAATCTTAAAGACAGATGTTCCAAATACTGTCTGGCTTACACTTTTGCACGAGGGATGTTCCAAATACTTCGCATGCTAGTAGAGTGTAAAAAACGAACTAATTTTTAGTTATATGACTCATGCTGACTCGTTACATCGGATTCAAAAATTATTAAGTAGTGAGATTGTAGCTATCTTTTTAAAGATCCAGTTGAATATGTGCCCAAAGAATTGGGTACACTATATTTACGAATCGATGTGTGGACCGATTCTAGCCTTGAATCAGACATAAAAAAAAAAAAAAAAATCCAAACAACGTACATCTGAGTTGAGCAGGGTCGGATTCTAACTCTAATTTACTCCCGAATCACAACCAAGTAAACGAATCGCAGATAATCTGTTAATTACCTAGACATGGCCTAAAATCTTATAAAAAATGAATCAAATAAATGAAATCACTTGTATTTTTCATACCACTTGGAATTCATTGTTGACTTCTAAAAAATGAAAGTGAGTAATTAGTTTGGAAACACAATCTCCGAACGAAGTCTAAGTCAACCTTTTGCTAATAACTTATTTGGATACCACTTAAAAAGTTACGTTTTAGCTATTATTTCAGGTATCCGAAGAGATTATAACAACGCGTTTAGAAACTACTCCAGAAGATATTTTTCGACTTCAGGAAGTAAAAATGCCAGAAATTAGTATGGATTCCCAATTTGCCCCGATACCATGTGAATAAGTGCATACGTACAAGCATTTAGGGAAAGTGTAATGAACATGAGAATGTTGCTATGAGATAAACTACGTTGATAATATAAAATCTGCAGGGCATTTATCTGAGCTCCTGCTATACTCGTCCCCTAGTTCAAATAACGGGAATAGTTCTTTTGGCCAATAACCTGGTTTAGTTCCTTCCAAAGTTAACCACCACTTCCCTGTTCATTTAGTTCAAAGGTAAGCGAAGATTTTCTTTTTTTAGTTGCGCACCAGAGAAATGTCCGATATAAGTTTAAAATGTGTGCCTCCAGTGACAGACACGGTGTCGAGGTACATATTAGGAGTATATTTTTGGTCAACTTGCACAAATATAGGGCAACCACCATCACCCTAATTCATAAAGAATAATATGAAATCATACACATAAATCTTTGAAGTTAAAAACTGATAATAAAGATGATTATAAATGTTTGTATTACAAAACCCAAGTTACTCTTGAAGATTGAAGATATATAAAGACATCATTTTGAAAGATTACATCCCAGGTCAGTAACGAAGAATGATTTTTCTTTGAGACTCTTTCTCTATCTATCTATATATTTAATGTAACGAAGGGCCTTCTATCTATCTATTTAATGTAGCGAAGGATTTTAGTATCGATAAAAATTAGAAAAAGGTTCACATTATATGTTGACATCGTGACTAAATATCTATTGACGGTTTTATAATAATGTTCACTTTTACATTTTCCTCGTTAACAAACTTATGTTGTCTTGTTCTTACATTTATTTTTCGTATTATATTAATTCAACTCTATAATTAAAAATACGAGCAAGCTTTATATTATCCTTGTGATTCAAGAATCTCCTTTAGAGATAATGTAAGGATATTTCTTATTTGCTTTGATCTTTGATTATAGTTCAAACAAGAAAAATTTTATGGTGTTTGAAATGAAAAAATGGGATGGCACTTTACTTGGTACCCCATTCACGCTTTTTAAACAAGATATCTCATTCTTTTGAGTGCATACTGATGTAATTCATTATAATCATCCAAGAAAAAAATTATAAAACTATACCTAAATTTAAATCATGAAATCCTTACTATAACTACTAGTACTATCGTTGCCACGGTGGGAGGGCTGGTCGAAGAAAAATCCGAAAACGGGGTTTTGTCTGCGACTACTTCGCTTCATTCCGGAAAAAGTTAAACTTTCACCCCGTTTTACAAAAATGATATTTTCACCCCGTCTCAGAAAAAGTGATACTTTCACTCTGTTCCAGAATAAAGAATTGTAAACGTTTAAATGCTAAGTTACCCAAGTTGAACAAATACATACTAAATGCTAAGTTACCACATGTATCACACATATTATAATAAATAACATGTTTGCTAAAAATATATGACAACAAAGGAAAATAAAAGGTTATCTCATTTGCGAGTCCCGTCAAAGTAACATCTAATTAACACCACAAACTCCAATAATATTTAATGTCATATTTGAGTCCTAGACAATTTGTTAGTTCTAATCAAATTATCGAAAACTGTTGTACACATAATTTTATTTTTATAATAATTTTATTTTTATAATAATTTTAATATTATTAACCGTCATTAATCCTTTGTTAGAAATTCAGTATAAAAAGTTGGGCAAAAGGGTTCCAAAAAATTTAAGCAGAATTCACTCCAGTAAGTTAAGAAGTCTTATACCTAATTGCTATAGAATTACTGTATCTTCACGAGAAAAGCTAAATTTCTTTGGAATCAGTTAGTTTCCAAAGTTTATCCCTAACACTAATTAAAGCTTCTCACATTTCACAGAAGAACTATTCGATTTTGCAGATAATTTAGGATTCCACCAATTTTTAACTGTTTACATTGCTTGAAATAACAAATATCTCTTCACGAAGAAAACACGAAAAAGAAACAAAATTAAAAGGCCATGCTAACACTAACACTTGCCAAATATCATCTGAGCTGATTTCTAGCGCCAAAATGTAGTTGCAGGAAATCCCGCAACTACACCCTAATGATAATCTATGAAGTAATCTAAAAAACCATGATGAAATACTCAAGATCTATTATTAAAACTTAGAACAAATACAAAGAGGATAGGGAAAACACTAACATGGGAAGCAAATAACTCTCTCTCTCTCCTAAATATCTTATCTCAACTCATCAAAAAGATCTCTTTCACACGCAAGGGTCTCTCGCTCCTTTTATAGGAGTTTACATAATGAAGGACAACTAATAAAGCCCCCAATTTCGGATCTGACTGGCGTCAACGTTGCTCGGACATTTACATTACCGCACGATTTCTTCACTATCGCATAGATCTTCACACTATTATCGTGATTTTGGTGACGTCATCTGCTTCGTCATCCTGGATATATCGTCTGGGTTCGGGCCCGCTTGCTACCAAAGGGATTATCTTGCATACTAAATGAGTGTGCGTTATTTTGTACCCACACCAAGGTTGGAGAAATCTCTGGAGAATCTAAAGAAGAAAAGAAATTCGTAGGAGACAATCATACTTCAATCGGTTTTCAATACTTCTGCGCAACTTGACATCTCCTTGTAGTTTTTAAATATTGAACTCCATTTACTATGTAGTGGCTCTACCGGCGGGTAAAATTTGCAACTCAAATTGGTGAACTCGTCTGTGCGAAGGTGTAGTGAAATTTTTGATCGCAAACGGAGAAGTTTATATGGCAAAAGGAGACACCTATATGAAATTAGCTAACCTTTGGTGGCGGGCCTTCATGGTAGAAGCTTAGCATTGGTTCCGAGGTAGACAAGTTGTGGAAGCTTAAGATTTGGATATCAAAGACAAAAAATGGTGTGGTGTTTGTAGATAATTTGACTATGGAGGTAAGTTACATTCTCAAAGACAGATATTTAAACAATGATAGTTCTAAATTTAATTTTCTTTACAAACGTTTTGTTATTATTATCCATTTAAAAGAAGAAAAAAAACTAAAAAATGGTGTAATTTTTGTACATAATCTGAATACATAGGTAAGTTACATTCTTAAAGATAAATATTTAAAGTTTTAAACTTCCGGTTTATTTATTTTGTAATCGTTTTGTTATTATGATCTATTCCAAGGTTGTGAAATCGTAAATCGCAGAGTGAATCGTTTTTCAATTTTGAGAATCGAATCATATTTTAAATCGTGAATCGAAGATTCATGGTTGATAATTAAATCGATGTATATATATGCATATAAATATCATTTTACCAAAAGTGGGGATAATATTTTATCTTTTATATCTCATTATATAGAAAAACGTTAAGAAATAACAACAACAACCAATTTGGCACAGTGGTAGAGGGTGCTTTGTTGTATATGAAAATATGAGGGTACCCAAATATACCTCAATCTAAAACTTTTCCACCAATAAGTCCTTTCTCCGAAAGTGATTGTGTATGGACTGAGTCGAGACAATACAAAAAATAGGGTCAAACTTCGTGTCATCATCTATTGATACGAAATCGAGACAATACAACAACGAAGTATGTTTACTTGATAAAAGGTTTGGAGTTAACCAAACACAATAGGATTACTATCAAGTAAACAAGAATTAACGTTTATGTAATTTACTTTAAATTATAATAACAACAATAAAATAAAAGTAAATGATACAGCAAGATTTTGTTAACGAGGAAACCGCAAATGCAGAAAAACCCCTGGACCTTGTCCAGAATTGAGTACTCTCAGGATTAATTCGCTATACAAAATCAAACCAACTTCGTACAGTTGAGACCAAGCAACTAAACCTATAGTTCACCTAGTTCCGTCTGTATTCCCACGCCTCCGACCTGTTATAAGTCACGTACTTGGAAAAATTCCTTTGGTTCGTATTCCAAACAGTAAAGGAACAACAAATCTGTTTGGTATCAACTCTTTTCAACCAAGTGATGTGAGTTTGATAAAAGGATCTTTTTCTTATCTCAACAAAATTCTTTGTCAGGTTCTTATATCTATCTTATCAACAACTACCAGAGTAATTGTTAAGATTTTGCAATCAATACTTTGAATCACAAAGAATTGTATTGATGCCGATCTACACAACTAATCAATCCAATCTACCACAAGGATAAACCGATTATAGTTGGATCCTCTTTAACCGAAATAAGTATTGTGCACACCAAAGTTTATGAACCCAAATTAGAAATCTTCAAAGTCTTCTTTGTCTTCAAATCTTCAATAAACACATGCACACAATCAACTTGAATTTCTTGTAATCAATTACATACAGAACATAGTCTGTTAAAAATGAATTATCACAAGACGTCTTTAAAACTTCAAACAACCTAAAGATCCCCGTCAAAATTTCGATCTAGTTTGAGTAAATCTTATATCAGAAAAGAAGATTCTCAAGCATAATCAAAATAGTGCAATCAAAGTTCAACCATCGTTAGTCAATCAAATCAATCGAAAACAAAAGATGGACCGCAATTATCTAGTTTCCCACCAACGGTACTAACAGAGCTTCTAATCCCAAACAAGTCTTTAAACTGAGCGGCCGTAAGAGATTTCGCTTAATTAGGTTACTTTTGTTTCTGAATAGGCGGCTCCACCAGTAACAACACAAATGAGGTAGTTTTGCTGGCTCTGAGGATTAGTTTGCTTGAAATGCCAAGTTTAATATTTATAGACAAGGAAGTTTGGACGCCAAGGAATTTGCAAAACAGAAAATATTCTCAAGATATGCAATATATTCCAAATTTGGTTTCCATAATTCCTGGAAATGCTTTGTCCAAACATTGACTGAAAATCTCTTGGAAATTCTCCAACTATCAATTTCCAAAAATAAAACGAAAAACCTTAATTAAAATATTCTCAACTTATTTTTGGATCCGGGATTTTCCTTTAGCTATCAAGGAATATCTTTGAACAATTAAAGATAAGCGTTACTCCACATGTTCAAAGTATGTCGACATCTTTACTTTGTAAGTCCTCTTTCATACTTACAATGTTGAAACCTATTTTCCACACTTCCAAACAAGTTTAGAATTGGTTCATCTGACTTTCAAGAACTACGTGATTTATCAAGAACACTCAATCACCAAACATGGGTTTCATGGTTCTACCAAAAAATTTTTTTGGTTCTACCTCCATATAGGTATCACTACAAGAAACTTCATGTATCGCAACACGTTGATTGTATGGCAAGAACCCACTTTTTGTGTGGCAACATCCTTTTGCCACATAAAAACGTTTTGCCACACTGTGTGGAAACAAACCATGTGACAAAAAGTTGTTGGCACACCTTTAATATAGTGAGGAAATAGATAGGTTTTATGCCACACCAAAAGGTGAGGCAATAACACGAGGCAAAAAGCATTTTTCTAATTTAATTATTATTTTATTCAGTTTTATTTTAATTATAAATAGGTTTTATGCAACACCAAAAGATGAGGCAATAACATGAGGCAAAAGGCATTTTTATAATTTAATTATTATTTTATTTTCAGTTTCATTTTATTCTAAAAATTTGTTTCCACACTGTTAGTGATGTAATTTTAATTTTCTTTTATTTAAAATGTATTTTTGCCACACCAAAAGCCTAACTGCAGCAACAAAATATCTATTGCAACATGTTCGCCAACGCGTTCATAAACAGGGACGTTATACAATAAAATTATATTAAAAAAAATCATTTTACTCGCATGAATTAAATCAGAACAAAGAATTCAAATTGAATTAAAACGAAAAATATCTGTTCCAGAGTATGTTGATTCCCCTTTAACATAAGAAAACATTTACACAATCCCCAAGTTAACAAACTTCAAAGAAACTTTAATCTTCAAACTAGACCTATTCAATGGTAAATCCATCCCAGCCGTCCACCCCTAGGCCTCGCGCTCTTTCTAAAGAGATGAAAACAAACACCAACAAGAAAAATGAACATCACAGATCAAAACAAACACCAACAAGTAAAAAAAACATCACGGAATGGCAGAGAATCATCATGTCTTAAAAGATTGGGCAGTAAGAAAAATATTCAATATAACACCAACATGCAAAGAGTAAATATCATACTAACATACCAAAAATTATGACCACTTCACATGTTTGTGTGAGATAGTCAGAATTATATAAGTTTAAAATCAAGGAAAATGATACTTACAATCATTTTGAGAACTGTATAGTTGCTCCTCAATTCTGTTAGACTGCTCCGCAGGTCTAGCGAGTTGCTCCTCATGTCTGTAAGGATGATTCGCAGGTCTAACAAGATGTTCCTCGTGTCTATAAGGATGCTCCTCAGATCTGTTAAGTTGTTCTAAAGGTCTGTAAGGCTGCTCCCAATAGGGCTGCACATGGTTCGGTTTTCATCGGTTTTTTGAAAAAATTAAACCGAAACCGAACTACTCGGTTTCCAATAATGAAAACCAATGAAACCATTTGGGTAGTTCGGTTTTTCTCGGTTCGGTTCCAACTCGGTTTTGTATAAAACCATTCGGTTTTTGGTTAACCACTGAAATTTTTTATATCTGTCAGTCTCACAAAAATGACAGGCAAATTTTTCTGAACCTGTCACTCAAGTTTCAAATACATCAAATGTTCCAACTTCCAATACATAGTGATAGAAACATTAAATTTTAAAGAGTCTAGTTTCTCCTTAATAACAAAAATGAAAAAACATCAAAAAATCATAATCATAAGTTCATAACTGACTACACATCATAAGTTCATTCCTAAAAGGGTCGACAGGAAATAGTTTGTTACAGTGAATACACTTTGCATGTGTAGAAATTGGGTATTCCACAGGAGGTTGTAATGGTAACCTGCACATACACAAACTCGAGTTAAATATGAATTTCTCAATCATGATCAGTGCAATGGTACATAATGTAACTAAGAACATCAAGATTAGCAACCGCTATGGTAGAGAAGCACTAAACAATAAGCATTCGTTTAGCTGGAATTGAGGATGATCCTTTTACTGGAATATGCATTTCTAATTTTAATGTTGCATTATCACCTCAACCAATGAAACTACAATGGAATTGACTGATATGAAGAAGTTACAAGTAAAGTAAGCCCTGAACATTCATAACAGTGGACGAAGATGATCTACTCTCAAAGGCAATGGCATTAGTTAAGCTATTTTGGCGTAAAGGAGAGTACTCACATTATTGACAGTTCATTGTTTCTACTTGGCTATTCATATGCTTAAACAAATCTAAGTTTTATTCTAAAAAAATATCAACTGCTAATAAAACTACAAACTAGAGAAACTTACCGCTAACCCGTTAAATCATTTATAATCAACTTCACGATAACAAAGTTGAATCTTCTTCTTCTTCATCATCATCTATGTCAATGCGGATGAACTTAGAAGTTGCAAGAGAACCTAAAAATTCTGCAAGAAATTACATCAGTAAGTGACAAACAGTGAGTACAGAAAATAACAAATCAGAATTTTACAAAAGTGAGTAGAGAAAATACCTGAAACATCTTCAGCATCATCAGTTCCTAAGGTGTTTGGATCAAGATCAACCGGTGTCTGTAACCAGCTTTGCGTGCAAATCAACGCCTCAACAGTCTTAGGCAGCAGTGAACTTCGATATGAATCAATAACTCGCCTTCCAGTACTAAAGGCAGATTCTGAGGCAACAGAAGAGACTGGTATGGCTAGTATATCTCTCGCCATATGTGATAATACAGGATACCTTGTACTATTAGTCCTCCACCAACCTAAAATTTCAAACTGAACACCGCTAGGGCTAATTCTTGGTTCACGTTTCTCCTCTAAATATAACTCCAACTCAGTTTTCCCCTCAACATTGTCATCCTCCTCATCTTCTCTTGCTCTCTCTGCTATTAGACTAGCATATGCAGAATCTTCATCATCAGTAACCCCAGAAGATTGAGTAACATTATTACAATCACCTGTGGCACCAGACATGTTTTCATCATTTGCATAGAGACACTTGTACTCTTCGAAAAGTTCTTGAAAATCAGTTTTCACATAAGTCGATAAGTGTTTACGTAATGACGGACCCGTGATATCTAAAGTATCAAGAATAAAATTTAAACCTTTCATCTTCTCACGTGGATCAAGCAAAACAGCAATGAACATGAGAGTGTTCATTTTCTCATATTCTCCCCAATACTTATTAAACTTGTCTAGCATTTTAGTGCCCATACCAGAGAGAAATGGATCTGAACTTTTTACCCATGTGTTCATTGTTCTATGAATGACACTTACGTTAAACAAGAACTCATGCGAAGTAACACGAGTACAGTAAGAAAACTTGACAGTCAAATCAAAGAATACCTTTAAAAATTTTCCAAATGATCTTGCATTGGCCCAATCTTCCATATATGGAGCATGTATAGGAGGCGGAGGAGGGGCCTTCTTCTTGCCTTTGTTATGAGCAATAGTAGAAGCTTCTTCCATGTCAACATCATTACTAGCACCGGTAGAAGTAGAAAATACAGGAGGGATGGATCTTTCGTTGAAACAAAACTTCTTTTTGAAAGCCTTATCTTCCCGTGCTAGCCTTTCAAAAGCTTTCTGATATCTACAAGCAGCTTCCAACATCATGTAAGTGGAATTCCATCTTGTATCCACATCTAAAACTAAACCTTTTTTGCAATCTATCTTTTCTTGTTTAGCACAATCCATAAACTTACTCAACCTAGCAGGAGAACTCATCACATGCTTCACCACTGCCCTTACTCTCTTAATAGCCATGTGATACTCTCCCAAGCCAGCATTCACAACAAGTGCAAGCACATGAGCAGCACATCTAACTTGCATAAACTTAGTATTCAGTACACCATTTGAACTAATCACTTGCTCCTTTAAATGACCATCCTCCCTTAGATAATCAATAGCTAAATCATTAGCACTAACATTGTCAAGCGTAATAGTAAAAACCCCAGGAAGTTCCCAATCTAACAAACATTCCTCTAACATCTTCCCAATTACCTCACCTGAATGACCTAAAATTTGGAAAAAAGTTGATTACCAGTTTGTGCAGCTTCCAATCTTTATCAATAAAATGCGCAGTTACAACCATGTAACTTTTATTTTGGGCATTTGAGGTCCATGTGTCAGTGGTGAGACAAACTCTCACATTGTTTTCCTTGAAGTAGTTCTTCATCTTTTCTTTTTCATCTTTGTACAAATTTAATACACCCCGCGAAATGGACATACGAGAAGGGATCTTGAATCTGGATTCAAGTACCCTACAAAGTTCCTTGAACCCTTCTCCTTCAACCACTCTAAACGGCTGCTCATCTAAAATCACAAATAAAATCACTGCCTTTGTACATGCATCTTGATTAAAAGTTGCCGCAACCAATTTTCCTTCTTCTCCTAGCCTAGCCGGTTGAAAATCAAGAGTTTGTTGTCCTTTTTCCTCTTTGGGCTTCTTTTTACATATCTTCAAATGATTATTCATACCACCTGTCCCATACTTGGTACCCTGAGCTGCAATCTTTGTCTTACAGTGGCGACATTTTGCATATTTCGAAGGCTTGGGGTCCATATCAAAGTGGTTCCACACATCAGAACGTTTCTTTCCCTTTGGTTCTGTCACTTGACTCACTTCTGTGTCATCTTCAGTTGCATCTTCAGGGGTTTTACGCTTATTGCTATGTGTTTCTGTCACTTTTATGACAGCTTCAGTTGCATCTCCATCTGCACTAGCATCTCCAGCAACACTAGCATCTTTAGCAGCACTTGCACCTCCAGCTGAATTTGCACCTCCATCTGAACTTGCATTAGGTGGAGGTCGAGGTGGCCGCTTATTAGAAGAAACAGAGGCAATAGGTGTTGAACTGGATCCTCCTCGCATTGTCAAAAGGCAAGTCTGCAATGTGATAAACCATACATTTAATTTAAACCATACATTTAAGCAAAACCCCAATTTTTGGTTGTATGGGGTGATTACAAAAATGTTAAGAATTACAAATCTTAAAATAATTCTAACTCTCTGCATTCTTCTAAATTAACTGTATATTAGGCACAAAAATAGTCATTTTCACATGGAGACTTATTCTTTCTACCCATTACTAATCAACTTTCTGATTCAATTCACAAAAACCCTAACTTAAGAAGAAATTAAAATGAAACCCTATACAATTCTCTATTCTTAAATTAAGAACAAACCCATCACTAATTACTCATTTTATAATTCAATTTCACATATATTTAAGAATAATTGACAAACCCTAATTTATGTATTCTGATTTACCTTCCCTAATTTATGTAAATCAACCTAAATGACCAATTTTACATTTGAAATCCCCAATTTTTTTCAATTTTACAAACCCTGATATCATAATTAAAATCATAAACATGACAACAATCACATAAATATGAACATGACAACAATCACAAGATTCACAACCAAACTACTTGCAGAGATCCCTGTAAATCAAGAATAAAGGTTGGATTGAACCTGAAAGACACCAGAAGTAGGAGTAATCAAAGAGAAGTTGGATTGAACAGCACCAGAAGAATCACGAGAAAGAGCTTCCTGAACCAATTTCCTCTACAAATCATAAACACAGCTGCCAAAAATCAGTCGAGTCGAGTGAAGTTGGAAGTGGAACTGTCTGTGGGAAAGCTTTCTGATAATATGATATCTATGAAAGAAGAGAAGAGCGATGTAAGTTATTACTTATTAGGGTTAAATATCCCCATCAACGGCCTAAAATCATTTAATCCTACGGTCACTATTAATCGGTTAACCAATTGGTTATTGGTTCGGTTTTATTTCAAAACCTAAACCGAAACCGATACTGTCGGTTATCTGAAACTGACAACCATAAATGAACCACAGGAATATGGTTATGGTTCGGTTCGGTTAAAAAATTTCGGTTTTCGGTTTCGGTTTCGGTTATGGTTCGGTTTTGTGCAGCCCTAGCTCCCAAGGTGCAAATAGTGGCTGCGCAGGTCTGAAGTGGTAATCTGAAGGTCCTGAAAACTGTCCCGGACTCAAAATGTGCCCTGACCTGCAACACGATCTAACATACTCCAACATTTTGTTCTCACGCATCTTAGCCTCCTCATCACGTGCTTTTAGCCGTGCCTCCCATTCTGCATCTCGTTCCCTGATTCGCCTATCAAAATCTTCATCCCGCTCTTTCATTCGTCTCTCAAAATCTTCATTTCTCTCATAACTAGAGCATGTTGGATATCTTTCAGCTCTTACACGTTTCTGCCTTGTTGTAGGTACTACATTTCCATAGGCTTCATCACTAATTGGTTGTTGGTTACCATCCTCATCAAACCCATTCTCATCCAACCCTGATTGTTCCCTCATCTGGACCTATGTATATCAGAAAAAATGTAGGATAAAAGATTTTATCTTCTATGATAAGAAGTGTATGAAACTTACTACAGCAGATACTTACTATGAAGCCTTGTGAAATTGGGTCCAAAGCTTTTCCAGTTTTTTTATTCACATGGGTTTTAATGAACACATCACCATCAGTTGGTGGGTTCCCTCCATTATCTTCAGCCTGTACAAATTCCATCACGTACAATGAATAATAGTAATTGAAAGCAAAATATGAAAAACTACATACAAAAAGCTTCAGGTACTATCCTAGCATATGATATTCCAATTCTTGACAAGGTTTTGCAATTTGCAGCTAAGTCATCCAGATGATCAACAAATGATACAACATGCGAAAACAAAGACACGCCTAAGTACAGTTACAAATAAAAAACTTCTAACTATTACAGGTTCATGTCTCCTTACTTATATCCAAAATTTTTTGAAGTTGCAATGAAAAGTGGTTGTAAAGACCAAATTATGTATGTACCATTTCAGCTTTGCATCGAGCGTGGTTTTTCCTGCCCATTGTGTGCTTTACTTGTTGGCAGCTTCTACTCTTGACATTTTGTTCGGAAAATTTCTTACGAATATATAAGGCAAAATTAATTAGACATGATGTATAACCAAAACATAAACCCAGACATATAAGATGTGTGAACTTACCTGGTGTGTTGCATCAGTTTCCCAGAATGTCACAAGATTCTTCCACTCCCCTTCAGTTAAAGCAGGTGGTTTATCTGCAAGACGTTTTGCAGTTGTATCGTGTCGTGTAAAGTGTTTTCCCTTCCATGTACCTTTCTTTCCCCTAAATATATCACCAGCAATCGAGAGGGTGGCAGTTTTATAAAGTTCATCTACTATGAACAAATCCTGTAATAGTCAAAAAATGATAACTTGCACTGAGTATATTTGTGAACAACTAACAGGTAAACACTTACAACTTTAGTTTCAAAATAGAATAACAAAAATCATTGATGTGGACAATCAACGAGTTCATAGGAATATTTATTTGATAACTCCACAAAATCATTGATGTGATCATAAAAGTAATTTAAGCATCATAACTTATTCACAAACATATTAAACCTTAGACATGTGAGTTCGTATTTTTTCAAAATTGTTTGATCAACAATTTAAGTTCTTCAACTTAACTGGTTGAAAGCAACAAAAACATTAGGAGCACAAGGAATATGATAACAATCTCAATTGCTTACATAAGACTAAATTTCTTAGCGATGTTTGGTTCTGAGTTGATGTCTACAAGCCTGCAAACATAGAGCTTGGTACAAAGAAATTTTGTAAAGTAGCAGTACGTGATACACATTGACAATGCCGAACAGAAAAGATTATCATTATAATTAGGACGTTTAAACAGTATGCGCATTTACCAACTCTTTTTTCCATCATATCGGGTACTAATCATATGGGACACAAAATAAGACGCAAAATAAACAAACATGGTATAAACTTCTGCTAAGTATGTTCACCTGAAGTTCGCCCCACAGCCAGTCCTTCGCCACTGTATCCTGCTTATCCCAGTGCTTGGTCCAGTTGAACCTCCGAGATTGTTTTAGCAATACCCCAATGGCGTCAGAATATCGCACTTGATTGGCTCCTTTAGGTTTGCCATCATCCCAATCAACTTTTTTCTTTTCTTCCCGCTTTGCCATAAAAGATGCAAGAGTGGTATCACGTCGGACCTTTCTCTTTTCAGGGACATCAGCTACTTGGAGAGGAAAGTTAGCAATCTATGGTATTACTAAAATACGTCTAGACACAGCAGTATTAACGAACACAGTTTAGTATTGTACCAGTAGCTAAGGTATTGATGTGCTCACTAAGCTCACCATTTTGCTCATTTTCCATCCTGTATATAACCATACAAACCCAAAAAAAATCAAAAAGAAATCAAAACATAAGCAAACCCAACATAAGCTTAATCTGTAGGCAGGATCACTAATAGTTTGCAATCAAATCACAATTGCGCAGTTGTAAATATTTGTCATTTGACTATAATTAATTCAAGATAACATTGTTCTTTTATTGAACTAATATCACGACATTGGAATCAATTTATTTCAGAACTATCACATTCCCAATGATTTGGATTAGCATCTCCGTCCCCAAATGCATATTATACTACTGAACAAGGAAACATGATAACAAAACCACATACATATGGAGTAGATTATAGAATCAGTTACAAGAAATTCAATTCTGATCATATTCACAACCAAATAATATAGAAATATAAGAAGGATACAAGTAAGAACAAAAATATGAAGGATGTTTTAGACCAAAAATTAATTGCAAACTCTAAAACTCGATCTGCTGTTTCAAATGATCAAAAGCAAGTAAAAGGGACATAACTTTGCTGCTAGACTTAACTTATTAGTTCAATCTTTTCACTCTAGATGCAAGTTTTCTTTTATCCACATCTAAATATCAGTGTCAAACATAGGGTACAGTTGTATGTTGTTCCATTCACATGAAATCTAGGGTACAGTTGTATCATGTTCCTAAACATGATTAATAACATCGTAACCACCAGAAATCTAGGCCAAAAGCAAACACAAGGGATAGCATACAAGTGACATTTGGATATAACCAAATAATTAACCACAAATAAACTAAAAGCAACAACTACACAGCAATTTCTCAACACCTTCAGCAAAGATAACAAAAGTAAGAATTTAAAACCCAAATTAAGGAAATCCCGAATTGAAACTTTAGGGAGATGTGACAAATTGACCTGCTATGAGACTCTGGAGAGTGACGAAAACAAAACCCCCAAATTAGTCAAGAGTGCTGTGTAGATCTCTAGACAAAAATCATGGAAAAATATTCAGAGAATAACTTACAATTATCTATGCAGTAATGATACTAATACATGAGGAATGATAAATTAGGGTTATACCTATTGATGTTCGAGAGAGAAAATTAGGGATTTCAAGTCTTTCTGTGTGTGACCTTTTTTTTATGGGAATCTGGGTGTGATTCAAGACTGTACAGATTCGAGAGAACGAGGTTTTCTTTAATTTTGAGCAGAAGATGGATTTTTTTTTTAGGGTTTGGAGAGATTTTATTTTTTCTTCCATTTTGGAGAGAAAAACTGAAACTGTTTTATTTGAGAAGATGCGAAAACTTTGGGGGATTGAGCGAACTTTGGGGGATTTTGGTGGGAGTTTGATTTTCACGAAAGTTTTAGAGGGAAATTTTGGCGCTAGAATTTGTAAACAAAGTTCTAGGGTTTAAGTTGCAGAGCTAGGAGATGAAGAAAAGTACGGGGATTTGGGGTTTGGGTGTGGAGAAGATAGGTGAATGTTGTTTGGTTTTGTTAGCTATAGGAAACACGTGTACCACCACCCCTCTTTTATCAAAGTAAAAAAAAGACACGTGGTCCATGGGAAATAATTTCCTTTTCTTTTTCTTCCTCACGTTGTATTTTTCTTTGTGACTTTGCTTCATCATGTGACGTGTTTCACATGGTGCATTTTCAAGAAGCACATTTTTTGAAAAAGAGTTCACATTATTGCATCTCACACAAGGACAAAAAATACTCTCACCTAAATCAGGAGTACGATGAGACCAAGCAAAATTTATGAATTCATTGCAACCACGGAAATAGTGGGGGTCGCACCTACCCTTCTGCATCCAACTTTTATCCATCTATGCTCACAAAGCTAAACAACTATAAAAAAACCTGCTCCTGCCAAAAACTTCCCGCATTAATTCAATATAAAAAAATGAAATGGTTATGTCATTTGATATGTCAAGTTGGTTAAAAACATTCCTCAGTTTTGCTACAATAAAATGTCAAACGCACTACTGAATTTTCCATAAGTTAGAAACCAGACAGTCACGTTTTAAAAAAACTAACGAAACACAATGAATTCAATCACTACAAAATTTAATCATAAGATGTCTCTTACAATGAACATGTAGAAATCTAACTAAACACAAATCCTAAACTAGCAAAAAAATCAAAAACAATAAACAAATTCTATTAGTGAAGACAATTTACTCAAACAATGCTAAGAGTCATGAGGCAGAAAGGAAAGAATAGGCACAACAACCACAATAAAGATACCAATCAACAACCACGCTAGAATGAAAAGAAACCAATCAACATTCAGCTGGAAAATGAAAAGGTTGTAGATGTTTCCTCATGTAACATTTTACCAAACTGAAGACTAGTCAACTTCTGTTCATGTCACTTGAATTATTCATTTATTCTCAATCCTTAGACCTTCGTAGCAACTCATTAGTCGTTAACAGATAGCTATAAACAAATCAATGAATCCAATGAGTAGGAAAAGATTATCTTCCTTCCCTTGAGTTTGCTACCACAAAATGTTAAAAGCCCATTAAAACTTCAATTTTCTAGTGGTTTTTGTTTTGTTTCTCTTTGCTGTTAATGACAGAAATATATCCTCTTGGGTTAAGTTGATAATAATGCATAATCTAATGCTAAACCCAAGTGGTTAATGGTTTTCCATAGTATAAACTCTAATCCAAAGACTAGTTCATGATAGGGTTCCAGTTTAATGCTTTGTTTGTCTTCATACTAGTTTCCAAAAGAGCTTAGCTGGTTGTTTCAGACCGTACTATGAGTTTAGTCAACAGGTGTTACACTTTTAGTAAGACCATCTGGTCAGTTCATGGACACTAGGAGTTTTCTTGCATACATGCAAGATCAGATCCTTCTGTAGACCCTCTGTGAACACCTACACACTCTAGACTCCTTAATGAGCTGGTTATGGACTTTCATTGTTAAAGATATGTATTCCAGACACCCTAAATCCCATAACCAACCAAACATCTACATAATTGTGGGTACTCTCTACTTGGCAACACCAAAGCCTAGGATTGGCGTTCCTGCGGGCAGGGTGCTTAACAATCCCTTTTGCTCATCATAGTTACATATGCTTTCTAGCATGGCACCCCTTAATAATCCTTCTAAAGCAACCTTCAAATTAAAACCATAATCTAGTCTGCCGCTCAAATCTCGACAAATACAAAACAGAGATACAAGGCATGGAAAAATTTAAAAGAGGTTGCTAAAACCCTAAGCATACCAAGTCTTTTTCATACCATGTTCCTTTTTCTGAGGCTAGTTTCTAATGAAAATTAGAACAAAATCCTGATCCTCTCTAATCAAAATCCTTGCATACCAAATTCGTTCTTAGCAATTAAAAGTAAAACCAAAAACCCTTAATCAGGGAAATCAAATTGCAAAGGTGGATAAGAAATTGACACGCAGAGAAGGAGGTTGGGAGAGAACATACCTTTGCGCAGAGATCGTTGCTGGGAGGAATTTTCTGTTTAAGGATGGATTTTTGAGATTTCTTTTTAACTCTACAAGATTGGGAACATCACCCTATGGTTCAATTATTTCAAAAAAATCAAAAATCAAACACTAAGAAACAAAAAAAGGATTTTGGGGATGAAAATAGCTCTCTGCCCTAACAAGAAACAAACCCAAATCTAAATCTACGAATTTATACACGATAAAAATTTAGAATAATCGAACTTTACCCAATACATTAAACAGAGAACCCCTTGTAATCATCCATCGTTTTGCTGTTCAGAGAAGAGAAAGACTCTTACGAACTCAAATTTCATTGTTCTGTTCTTCGTTTTCTCCGTCCAGTAATGGGGTTTGGTTCATGCGCGCGTGTGAATCACATGAAGTAGCACAATTTTTTTTTTCTTTTTTATTAATTATAGAAACTCATTATTGTTGTAACATTAATATTAAATCAATTTAGTGGGTCATGGAAGCTTGTTTACAAACTGTACATCTCGTGTGTACACGTAGGTCCTCTATAGTTTGGTAACAATTCATAAGTAAAATTAAAAAGAGAATAGGAGGCACGTAAGAGTCTCACCAAAATCTGGATTCTTCCCGACGGTTAGTGGTGTTTCATCCATAATGTCCCATTTACATAATAATTATACCGATTTACTAATTTACATAATAACTATATTGATTTATTAATTTTTTATAAATAGTTATAGCAGCACATGTGTGGCAAAAAAGGAATCAAAATTCTATTAATTATTTTATTTGTATGCATTGCCACACCGATGTGGCATAAAATATACTTGTTGCAGCAGTTAAAAGTTATGTGGCAAAAAGTTAGTTTTTTTCCTCGACTATTTGTAGGTGTTGCAAAAGGTCCCATTTAATGCCACATCTTTAGTGTGGTGAGGTTAAAACCTACCTATTGCCTCACTCTTTGTTGATGTGTGGCGAAGTGGTGTAGCAATAGACTCACTTTCTTGTAGTGTATTGTGCATAGTAAAACTAACTTTCCAAAAATTCGGTTGACTAGGTAATAGGATGGTTCCCCACATACTTATGATAACTACTTGTATTTGCTGCACATGTCCATAGGATCGGTTCCCCTTTGCCTAAAAACGTGTTGCACATGTCCATAGGATCGGTTACCTTTTCTTATACAAACTTACTGCACCTCATACAAGGATCGATTACCCTTGTGATCGGTTGCACCTCTTACTAGGATCATATCCCCTTTCCCTAGAGTTGGTCATACCAAAAACACTAAATCAATCATACCATCTCAGGTGATTACTTAAGATTGGTTTCACTAATAAAAGTCATACCAATACAAAACTCAGGCCTTTGTGAATAGTTTTACCAAGAACATAAACACGTCATGAGCGGTTATATACTAGTCACACATATTGTTAGTTCAAAAGATATGGAATGAAAAACAATACCAATAAAGCTCAGCGATTTCTCTTTCGATTCACAAAACAAGTTTATGAATTTACTTCCTTTAAACAAATGTAAAACATTGTTTCCTAGGATGAAATCTTCACCTTATACCCATACATAATCACAATAGCATTCAAACTATTATGTCGATGTCTTATATACAAAGTTTAATGGTTAAGAAATAAACCTCGTATTGTATTCCTTAATACTATGTCTAACTAGAGTATAACTATTCATGCTTCGTAGTTATGTTTTCAATATGCACGACTTGAAAGATACGAAACGAAATAGTTCAGGTCAAATATCACTAACCTCTAGAGGAAAGATGATGTTTTCGTTGTAGCTCCTTACTTCTTCACTTCTTCAAGTCTTCGCAATACTTGTAATGTCTCATATTCTAATACTTTCAAGCTAACCTATACGAAGTTGACTCTAGTACATAATCAAGCGACTCTTTAAATGAGTTTTGGCTCACTAATAAATGACAACCAGACTTGACATACCAACGCTTGGTGGGTTCAACCGAGCTATGCTCTAACAGTATACGAATCCAATCCGGCACTCTAATTTTTCTTTAATATTTTCAGTACGTGGCGCTCTAATTTTTCTTTAATATTTTCAGTACGTGTCTAATTCTGTCTTGGTCAGAGGTTAAGAATCGTAAGTCAACTAAGTCAATGTATGCTTCATGAGAAAAACGATTTGAAGTACCGATGCGAATCGATTTCTTAGCTTTTGAATCGAATCGTACGATTTTCACAACCATGATCCATTCAAAAGATAAAAGACTCAAAAATGGTGTGGTTTTTATAGATAATCTCAATGTAGAGGTAAGTTGCATCCTTAAAGACAAATATTTAAATCTTTAAACTTCCAATTTGATTTTCATTTCTTTGCAAACCCTTTGTTAGTTTGATCCATTCAAAAAAAGAAAAAAAAACTCAAAATCATTCATAAATAACATGTTATCTGGGTTTCCCGTCGGCGATACCAAAGTGCTTTTTAAAACTCTTTTGCTATAATCTTATTAGTTGTAGTCATCAACAATTCATTGCAAGTAGCATGTGTACCTTTTTATACTCCTCGTTCAAATAAATGACTAAGTTATCAACTATTAAATCCAACATGTGTACGTTCTTCACAAAGCTAACTCGTCTAAATCAGACTTATTATATTCAACTCAAAGCTTTTAAATACTAGCAAATAGAACTCTAGGATTAGAGTTAATTTGTTTTGCTATCCAACGAGTTAAGTAAGTACAAACTCGTTGGATATCTGGAGTTTAGTAAAAAAAAAAATAAGTACAAATCAGATATCTGGACCAATTATGACCTCGAATCATATCTATTGCTTACAAATAAAACTTGTTTAGATTGAAAATCGTTCTCACACTCTTCTAGCCGGTTTGCACAACACTTATAAGTCATTTGATTTTGAAACATAAAGGTCAAAATGACCTTTAGAAATGAAACAAATTGATCTTTTTGTTAAGTCGCAACTTACTATTTGACTACTAAGAATCCAAAATACAAAAATTAGTTTGAGTATAGAGCTTTATAATGATTTATAAAAGCAAAATAACTATTATTTTAGGGAAGTAAAATATTTTCTTTTTCTTTTTTCGAACTTTGGATTTGACTTCTGCTTATAATAACCGAACGTCATATTCCAACCTACTTTGGAAACTGACTTAAGTTCACATTTTTATTTCTGGTATCCATACACCCTTTATCCGGGTGACAAATCTGATGTGAACGAGGTGTAAGTAAAGTTATATAGGAAGTTTCCATGATACTAGGGTTTCACACTCCATTCTTTACTTCTGTTCAAAAAATCAGTGAGACACAACAGGCTGCCGCCTCTCTACTTGTCGTTCTTCTCCTTACTCCAAGATCTAAACTCGATTCGCTGGAAAAAGAAGCGGAAGATTAATTTCATCAATCAGTGGGAAACAACAAATGGCTCCCTATGGATGTAAAACTAGTGGATTTGTATGGGAATCTGGTGGTGGAAGAAAAACTACAACAGAAAGACGAACTGCCTTGAGCATAATGATATCTCCTCTCAAAGAAATTACATCATTTGTCCAGCTATCGATCTAATAGATCTCCTGAATTGTAGGTTTCAAATATGGCAATTTCTTCATGTTCTACGTTCTTGTAACTCATCTTCATCTCACATTCTGATATTTTTCAGATTTCACCATATGGGATTCTGGTGATGATGATGCCGATGATTATGCACTCATCTTTTGCATCATAAAAATCAGGGTAAATCTTCTCTGAAATGCCTCAACAATCAGTTCCAACATTGATTTCTACCAAGAATTTTGTTCATCAAACATTTGAAGCAAATAATTGATAAAATCAGAAGGATTGTTTGCAGTTATCAGATTACAAAAGAGGGTGGGAATCAAAACTAATGCTGAATTTTATGTTTGTGCTGCCTTTGGATTCATATGTTTTTGTTGATACAGCCTTGCTAATGTCTGCAGGATTATTAGGTTTATGCTCATGCTGTGGAGGAAGATGGAGAAACACCAAATTTAAAGTAAGAAGAGATTAATGTTTGAGCAATCAAACACCAAACCTCCAGTTTAAGGTATATAAAAATAGCATTTCAACTCTAAACACAATTCTTCACAGTTCAGGACTAGTTGCCTTGGAGTATTGGCTTAACTGATGACACAAGGGTTCAAGTTCACTGAGAAGAGAGGTGGGAATCAAAACTAATTGCTAGATTTTCTACTTGTTAAGCCTTTGGATTTATATGTTTCTGAAAATAAATGCTTCGGACAAAAATTAGTAATCCCAATCAAAACCAGTGCAGGATTAGGTTAAAAATTAGTAATTCACAATAAATTGTATTGTTAATACATAGATTATAAATACAATTGGCAATATTTCTATAAAATACCCTCAAATGTTTGGGTATTTTATTCTCAAACGCTTACCTTAAACATAGAATCTTTGAAGATTTTGAACTATCCTACATGCTAGATTCTAAACACCCACGCCACTACCACACATCTGGCCTGTTTACTTGGCTTAGCATCTGATTTGGCTTCTGCACAGGCACAGGAATCAGGATAGCTGATGGAAAATGACATATGCATGTATGTTGTCGATAGTCTAACACGGATTCATAACTGTCTCTTAGTTGGTGTTACAAGTAGAGTGGGAGGATGAACTGCTGGTTTTAAGTCTTAAGACTCTTAACCATGTTGTTGATACCTGTTGTCTTGGAGTATCGGCTTAACTTATGTGAAAAAACGATATTTTCAGTTTTCTAAAAGTGGTAGGAATCAAAACTAATGCTTGAATTTCCCTTTTATTGCCTTTGTATTCATATATTCTTATTAATACAACTTTGTTTTTTGATTTAACACGATCAGCTGTATTTCCCTGTTAATACAACTGTGCTACAAGTGTTGATAACATCTTTTGTTTGCTTGCATATCCAGTTCTGGGCTTAACAAAAACAAAGACTCTTAATATGAGGTGGTCTAATACATGTTAGGATCTGTTTTGTAATTGACGCCGTATTTGAGAATTGTTGTAAACACTCGGTGCTTCTTCATGGTTTTCCATAGTTCCTTTGCAATTATCATTACAGCTTCTGCGATGTCATCCCGCCAAGCTGCATCCAGATCCGGCTTGTTATTCTCCGTGCATTTACTCGCAACATGAGGCAGCCTGATCCTTCCACCTTATACTTGAAGATTGTTTTCTGAGCTGAAATAAGTCAATCACCATGCGTTTTATCTGTTGTTGATACTGCGTATCTAAAGACGGCAAGAAAGATCATTATTTTTGACAGAATCACAGCAGAGAATGCTGCGTTCTCAGGGCGAGGTAGCACTGGCTGGTTCTGGTACAATGTACCATTGATGGATTCTCTCGCCATATGTGTTGGCATGCAGGCTATCCAGCAACTTCAGACCAAGACATCACCTTCACCACAGATGACACATACCGCACCAATGGATGTTCTCTTGGCGTGTTCTGCTATGGATATGTTCCAAACTCTGACAGGGATTCTTGATGCAGAAGCAGATATGAGGGTTATTTTGGGTGTGTACTTGCTATAGAGTCGATTAAGAATCATAGATATAACTTCTGGACTTGATCCTCCAGAGATGTGCACGTGAGATTGGAAAGCTGTTTGAATCCATATCAAGATGACAGTTTGGTATCTGATGGCGCTGACTGATTCTTCTTCCATCTTTAATCTGCATTGAGTTATTGGTGAATCATTTTATGTGAATTGTACATCTTACTCTTGTTAATTGCATTTTTTAATTACTGTACCCCGAAATGTTTTGGTTTTTTGTATAAAAGGTGAAGCAACATTTTTGATTCTTGTTATAATAACAATTGAATCATTTTATAACAATCTCCTATAACCCAGTGGTGTATATGCACTGGCAGAAGTTATAAATTTTGTATTTTCTAAAAAGCTCCTCCCAATTGTTGCAAGGGGATAACCACTCGAACCCACAATTTCTAACAAAAGTTGTGTGTTCTCACATGTATACTTTTTTTCTGGTAATGTTATTATATCTGAGCCTGAAAGTGTTAAACCAACACTGAAGATCAAGGTTGAAGACGTTCATATCCTCTGCATATTCATTCATGAAACAAAAATCCGTTAGTTTATTTTCAGCTAGCTTGCCATAGCTTATTCATTCCATAAGAATACTCAACTTCGTCACCTTTTTATTCATCTTCACCTTTTTATTCTATAAGAATACTCTAGATTTACTAATCTTCAGGTTTCTACTCCAAATTTTCTGAAAAAGAAGCTCAAGATCAGTATAATCAATCAGTGGAAGGAAGAACACCAACATCTTTCAATTCAATCAATGCAACACAATGATTTCTCCTTTCAGAACAATTGTATTAATTGTATCACTACTTTTACTTAGGCCGCCGCCTGCATCAGGATCACTATTATCACAACTACATGCTGAACCCCAGGCGACATCAGTTCTATTAACTGCATCATACATGTTCTCTTGGATGAGAAGTTGATGAATCTAAACTGTAGTTTTTAGAGGTATGTTGAAATATCATTGCAACTCTAGTTACTGCTATGAACTTCATGTTCCAAATGCTTAATGTCTGAGACCCTTAATGTAAGGCTTTTGAAGGTGATTCGGGTTGGCTGTTGTCTATCTCTTGGGTTTATTAGCCTAACTGAACCTCGAAATAGTAATTGTTTTCGTAATGTTAGAATCATGATGTTGTTTGTTTATCCTTGTCAAGTAGAATGGAGCTCATTGTCATTCTCTTAGCTATTTGGGTGTAACATCTGATTGGTTTTTTAGGGGATTTTTCATTTGATTATGTCATTAATATTTGGCTTATATGGAGTAGTCTAGTTGTTAATAACATTCTACTAGTACAATATTTCGTCGATGTTAATAATATTAATGTTGGGTTGGACGTCAACTATTGCAGGACTGACGAGCGAAAATTGTGAATTACGATTCAATGGCATTATGATTTTACCACCACTACTTCTGCCTGCACCTCCTACACAATCAATTATCACAACTACTACTACCTCAAAGACCACCAGAAACATTTATGGACACTCAAAGAGGTAGGAATTTCTTTTGACAATACAAATATTAAACTAATGCTTAATACCTCAAAGACCACAATTGACTTGACTTTAACAATACAAATA
This sequence comes from Papaver somniferum, assembly GCF_003573695.1. Taxonomy (NCBI): domain Eukaryota; kingdom Viridiplantae; phylum Streptophyta; class Magnoliopsida; order Ranunculales; family Papaveraceae; genus Papaver; species Papaver somniferum. The sequence continues at coordinate 1,658,300 of NW_020625264.1, read as the reverse complement.
TTCCTAATACAATGATCGAGTTTGATTTGAAGAATTTTGTTCATTCAATCTTGGACGGTGCTCTCTCGTCCAACAATCAAATACAAGTTGATGAACCTAAACCGTTTTTCATTATACTGCAAGTGTTGATTATTCTGCTATGAGCTTCATTTTATCTATAATGGATTCTGTTAGAATACGGGCATCCAACTCAAAATCAATTGGCAATGAATGGAGAGGTCCATAAGATTATAAACCGCAGGATCTTAGAAACTCATACAATGTGGGACTAATAATCTCAACACGCCCCCTCACGTGTAGTTTCGTTGGGTCTAACACGTGGACAATAAATCGGGTGACGCAGAGTAAAGGCGCGGTCAAATGACTCGTCGCAAATAGTCTGCTCTGATACCATGTTAGAATTGGGGCATCCAACTCAAAACCAATTGGCAATGAGTGGAGAGGCTCATAGGATTATAAACCACGGGATATTAGAAACCCATACAATGTGGGACTAATAATCTCAACAGATTCCAATTGCTTAATGTATGAGACTGTTAATGTAAAGTTTTTGAAGTTGATTTGGGATGGTTCTTATATATCTCTTGGGTTTATTAGCTAAACTGGACCTAGAAACAGTAATTGGTTCTCGTAATGTTAGAATCAAGATGTTTGATTATCCTTCTCAAGATTATGAAACAAATAATTGTGTCGGCAAATATTACTTCGTTTTCTTTGAAAATGGAAGAATATGTGAATTAGTAAAAAAAAATACGACTTTTGCATACCTAAGACTATGAAACTAATAATTTATAAAATTACAGGTAAACTTATATTTTAAGAAGATTGCCGTGCAAACACTAAATTCAAAAATCTGACACGCCGACATCCCTTAGGAAAAAAAAAAAGAAATACTCCCTCCGTCCCACAATTAAGTGACCTATTTGGTTTTTGATTTTGTCCCATCATTAAGTGACCTATATCAACAAACAAGGAGATATTTCTAAAATTACCCTTTTAATTGATTATAAGAAATATAAGAAATATGCATAATTTGATAGGCATGTTTATATTCGTTACGTAGGTGTTTTAAAATGCTTTTCAATGGTATAAAATTTGCGAACATCCGTGGTGTAGTTTGAGAGATAAATCATTTCAAAATTTCATTAATTATTATCCATAAGGATATAATTGTAAAAAATGCTTAAAAATCTCTTTTTCATTGTTTGCCTTAAAATTTGTGCAAACTTCAACTAGGTCACTTAATAGTGGGACGGAGGGAGTAGGATGAAGCCAGTAAGGGAAAGAATCTAACAAACGAGTGAGTTTATACTTTCACATTCTTGAATATCACTGTAACACAAATTAGCTGACATCTCACTATTTTAAGCATTCATTCTTTATCTGAAAACTAATCAGCACCCATTCTTGCCTATGCGATATTTTGTTATTTTGATATTTTATTTAGCTATAGAATGAAAAACATTTTATTTATTTTTTTGAAAATTAATTGCCTTATATTGAAAGCCAGTTAGATGATTGGAACTAACTCATTTGAAATTGCGTTGGACAGGGATATGCTTCCAATAAGTGTCCAAATCACCAACTTCGAAGAAAATACATGAGATATAAATGTAAAGACATGGAAGAAAAAAGTTGGACTTACGTATGTTGTCTCGTTAAAATCTTGATTAAGGAAAACTCATGGTGATAAAATCTTGATTAAGGAAAAAGAATACAACGCAACTAATCTAGAAAACTATAATAAAATTAAAATTACATATAGAGATTAAATTACATTCATAATTCTTTCATATCTAAGGGTGCACACGGTATGGTTCGGCTCGGTTCCTGCCGAGGCCGAGTACCTGTACCTCTCACCTGACGGTTCCAAAATTTTGGACCGGTCCCGGTACCGAGTACTTCGGTTCCGGTTCCATTCGGCACAGGTCGGTACCGGTCGTTACCGGTTCCGGTTCCATTTCAGACAGAAATCAAAGCACCTGTTGTTTACTTTTTTTTCAATATCTCAAATTCTCATTCAAAGCAACAACTACTAAGTAGCAATATTGCTAGCAAACCAAGCAAACAATGTCTTGAAAATCTTAAAAAAGAAGTAGCAGTAGGCAGTAGCCACAGACACACACACTAAGTCTTGAAAATGAGAAAATCTGAAAAAAAGAACAACTAGCAGTGCATCTAGTGTTGTAGTAGTCTTGAATCTTGATCTTCTAATCCATGTCAGCAACACTTGTGGTGTCATCAGTGTTGATAGGATCAAGTAATGCTGCAAAAACAAATAATAGCAGTTAGTAACTATTAGACTATATCTATTACTGCCAAACACAAGTAATAATGTAATATGTTACCTTCTTCAATTTCAACATCATCATCTGGTATGTAATCAGATAGAAGATCAAGTTGTATTGGCTTCCTTAGCCAGCTTTTGTCTATACAAGATGTAGTAACGTGTGACTGAAAGAAAATAGAAATCAAAACATAAGATAAGTAGAAATGTAGAACCCTCCAAACTCCCAAGAACATCATGTTCATTGTGTATAACTATAACTAAGAAACTAAAGATAAACATAGTACTATTTACGTAGACTCATCGATAAACCCGATTGTTAAAGCCAGAGAAAACACAATAGGTTAGTTGCAAAAGGTTATGCCCAAAGAGAAGGGATTGACTACAATGAGGTGTTCTCTCCGGTGGTAAAACACTCATCAATCCGTATTTTGTTGGCCTTGGTAGCACAATATGATTTAGACCTAGTTCAGCTAGATGTTAAGACGACGTTCTTACATGGGGATGTAGAAGAGGAGATCTATATGATTCAGCCGAGTGGGTTCAAGGTTGCTGGAAAAGAAGATTGTGTATGTAAACCGAAGAGATCGTTATACGAGCTAAAACAGTCTCCAAGACAATGGTACAAGCATTTGACCAGTTTATGATAGGTCAAACATACACAAGAAGTCACTATGACCATTGTGTATACTTTAAGAAGATATGTGATGGGTCTTTCATATACTTGCTCTTGTATGTCGATGATATGCTGATTGCATCGAATAACAAGAAAGAGATTGATAATTTGAAGAACAAGTTGTCATCTGAGTTTGAGATGAAAGATCTGGGAGAAGCTAAGAAGATTCTTGGCATGGAGATTCAACGTGACAAAGAGAAGGGTAATGTTTGTTTGTCTCAAAAGGCATATTTGAAGAAAGTGTTACAGAAGTTTGGTGTCTACGAAGGAACTAAATCTGTAAGTACTCCCCTTGCTGGTCATTTTAAGTTGAATGCTCGTATGTCTCCCACTACTGAACAAAAGAAAAAGTATATGGCCCAAGTCCCATATGCTGAAGTTGTTGGTAGCTTGATGTATACGATGGTAGGTACAAGGCCGGGTATTTCACATGCAGTTAGTATGGTCAGCCGTTTTATGCATTGTCTTGGTAAGGGACATTGGCATGCTGTGAAATGGATTTTGAGGTATCTTTATGGTACGGTTAATGTTGGCTTGGAGTTTGTGAAGGATAGAAGTAACAATCAGTTGTGTGTTGGGTATGTGGATTCTGACTATGCTGGTGATTTGGACAAAAGGCGTTCAACTACAGGGTATGTATTTACCGTAGCAGGGGCACCAGTAAGTTGGAGATCAATCTTGTAGTCTGTTGTGGCGCTTTCAACTACGGAGGAAAAGTATATGGCAGTGACTGAGGCATTTAAAGAGGCTATAAGAAAGGTTTGCTAGATGATTTAGGAGTTGTGCAAGACCAACTGCTTGTGCATTGTGATAGTCTAAGTGCAATTTATTTGGCTAAGAATCAAGTGCATCATGCTAGAACCAAACATATAGACGTACGATTTCACTTTGTGAGAGAAATTCTTGAAGAATAAGACATTCTACTTGTGAAGATCAATACCAAAGACAATCCAGCTGATATGTTGACTAAAGTAGTATCTAGGATCAAGTTTCGACATTGTTTGAAATTGATCCACATCCTTTCAGTTTGGTGAAAGTCCCTTTTTTGGGGTAAAGGTTCTTATGAACCTGGTGGAAGTCTTCTAGCAAGGACATTTAAGAGAACTACGGTTGGGTTTGATTCCTATTGAGGATACGTAGGCAGCCAATGGTGGTTCTATCGACGTTGGAAGATGGAGGTGATTTTGTCTATTGATTGTCTCAAGCATGAATGCATGATCCGAGGTGGAGAATTGTTGGTAAGATGGTCAAAGCCTAGATTAGGAAATCTAGTTGGTTAAGGAAACCAAGTACTTGTGTCCTAAGTATAGAAGCTTAATAGGTTTGTTCTTAGAGATAAGTTAGGAAACCCTATACTTGTAGGAAAGTATTCTTTGTTAAGGAATGTGTCCACTCCTATTGATGTGTATAAATAGCCATAGACAAAACTAGAGAAAACACACCAAAACTAAGTAACACTTCTCTTCTTCTCGTCTAAAGGCTTTGTATATTCCAACCTATACGGTGATATATAAAATTGCTTATTCCTTCCCGAGGATTAAACCTCATTAAATACTTGTTCTTCTTGTGTATGTTATTGTGTTCTTGGCGATATTGAGATACCTCGTAGTAGTGCAAACCTAACGCTTCCGCAGGCTTTGGCGCAACATGATTATCCAGGTCTACTATAAAAAGAAGCTCAAGATCAGCTAATTTAATCAATCAGTCGGAAGGAAACAACAAAATCCACAAATATATGACTTCTTCATATGGATCTAAGAGTAGTTTTTTATGTGAATCTGGTGGTGGAATAACAACATCCTTCAATCCATCGGGTGCAGCATAACGATATCTCCTCTCAAAACTAGTTCTACTTGCGCCGCCTGCAATCAGAATTCATGTTACTACATCCGCGGGCTCAACCGCATCCAACATCATTGACATTTGCTGCATTAGGATTATAAAAAATTATTAAATAGTAGGATTATAAAATATGTGCCCACCGACTTGGGTTCAAAAATACATACAAATCAGATGTCTAGACTGATTATGACCTCGAATCAAATATCAAAAAAAAAATGACCAAACAATCAAATCTGGCTCGAATTTGGGTTGGATAATGACTCAAATTTAACTCCCGAATTAGATCCAAGCCCATAAAAATTATAGAGAAAAAATTCCTTTAGATTGAAGATCATTCTCACACCTTATGGGCTTGGAAAAAACTACTTATGAGCTTTTCTGCCAACTTCTAGATATACCTTCAGCTTTTGGTAACAAAACATCATACTATAAGCAAATTGTTTTGGGTTTGACTTCTAGAATTTAAGTTCACATTTTTGTTTCCGGTATCCAAAGATTACAAACACCTTACATCCAAATCCAGGTGAGAAATAAATCCGGTGTGAATGAGGTGTAAGTAAAAGTTATATGAATATATATCCCAGGGTTTCACATTCATTCTCCAGTCCACTTCTATTCCAAATATCAGTGAGAGACAGTAGGGTTTCTACGCCGCCTCTCATTTTTCTTCTTCTCCCAGATCTGAACTCGATTCGCTGAAAAAATAAGCTGCAGTTTAATAAACCAACTGGGAAACAACTAATGGCTTCTGATAGATGTAAAAGTAGTGGATTTGTATGGGAATCTGGTGGTTGGGGAAGAAGAACCAGCAATTCATTTCAATTCATTCAATGAGCATGATGATATTTCCTCTCATAACAACTACATAATCCGTTAGTTTACGGCTATCTATCAAATATGGCAGTTTCTTCCTAGACTTTGGTCTTCGCACCACACGATCTGATTTTTGATGATCCTGATGTTGGCTCCAACACTTTTCTCGTCTGAAAAATCAGAGAAATCCCATTTGATTTTTCTGAGGGTAAATCTTCCCAGAATTTCCACAACAACTACTACCAACATTAATTTCATTTCTACCAACAATTTTGTTCATCAAACATTTGAAGAAAACAAGTGATGAAATCACAAGGATTAGTTGCAGTTAATGCTGAATTTTCTTTTGTGCTTCCTTTGGATCCATATGTTTTTTGTTAACACAACTTTGTTAATGTCTGCAGGATTATTAGGTTGATGCTCATGCTGTGGAGGAAGATGGAGAAGCCCCATGTTCTCTGGTTATTTTCAACAACCAAATAGAAGTTGATTGATCTAAACACCAAACCTGAAGTTTGAGGTATATAGAAATAGCATTACAACTCTAAATAACAAATTGCAGTTTTGATTATACTACAAATGTTGCTTAACATCTATTCTTTGCTTGCATATTGTGGTTTTGTGATTGATAGGACACACCAACAGATTTGAATTGCAAGATCCAATTCTAGACTGGTTGCACTTGAGCATCCAGTGTCTTGGAGTATTACGACGGTTCAAGTTCACTGAGATCAGAGGTGGGAATCAAAACCAATTCCTAGATTTTTCTATTTGCCTTCCCTTTGGATTAATGTGTGTTTTCAAAATAAACTGCTTCTAAGTGGTAATTCCAATCCAAACTAATGCAGAATTACGTTGTTGCTAATGCCCCGGAAGATGTAGAGCAAGAAGAGAATCAAGTTTGAATTTGAGAGTTGTATCTGATTAATGTTAAAAGGAAAATACGAGTTCAATAATTTAAACACAAAATTACCTGCAGTTTGAGGTATATAGAAATAGCTGTGCAACTACCGCACATCCAGTCTGTTTACTTGGCTTAGCATCTGATTTGGATTCTGCACAGGATAGCAGAGGGAAAATGACTTATGTATATCTGTTGTCAACCGTCTAAAGCCAATTCATAACTGTCTCTTAGATGCTCTTACAACCATGTACCGGTTGGCGAGGATGAACTGCTGATTAGAGTGTTGACCACATGTCTGGTACCTGTTGACTTGGATTACCGGCTTAACTTATCTGAACGAACGAAATCTTCACTTTTCTGGTACCTGTTGTCTTGGAGTACCGGCTACTTTATGGCGCACACAGATTCTCCTTGGATATTTAATCATTTTTCTTGTTATGTTGCATTTTTAATTACTGTACTTTGGCAATTTTTGCTTCTTGTTTTAATTTTTAAAATGATTATTGCCACACCTTGTTTGCCCTTCCTTTACACATTTTAACCGCATTAGCTGCCCTTGCAACTGCAAGTGATTGGCTTTCTAACTGTGATGCTCCATCTGAATGGGCACTGCCAAGTGAGACTGCTTAAATTTGTGAAATTCAACCAACCACATTTTAGTCGGATAAAAAAGGGGGAGACCACCAATGAATTTCTAGTCTGTCATAGATAAATCCAGAGCAGCCGGGTAAGCTGTGTAAAGATTTTCGAGTTGGCATTGTCTGCGTAGTTTATCTCAAAGTGGTATTCCTCATGCTTGTGCAAAGATTTTCGAGTTGTTTCCCTGATGCCATGTGAGTAAAATGCGTGCAAGAATTTAGAGAAAATGTAGTGAACACGGGGAATGCTGTTATGAGAAATGATGATTCAGTTATTATTATAACAGGCTCCTATATAAGTCAGTGTATATGCACTAGTGGACTGCACAGGCAGAAGTTATAAATTTTTATAAGGGAGACGAAACTCATGAACACCAAATTTAAGTTAACAAATAGCGGTTCATATCTTGTGCATGTTCATTCATCGAATCATCAAAAAAAATCAACACAGCTGTCGATTTATTTTCGTCTAGCTTTCCATGGATTCATTCGATAAGAATACTTGATTTCATCTCGTTTCTATTCATCTTCATTTTGTTCTTCTTTTCATTGATCAGCATCACTCAGTTCCCTCTGGAGTCCAGCCTCATGTTGCTGCCAATGCCATGAAGTAGAATAGAAACAAAATATATTCTACGGAAGACTTATACCTGTTGTACGAAGTAGAAGAAATCGAAATCCTGTTGAACACATTAAACTGCAACATGCTGCACGAGGAAGATCTCGACAAGGAGGAGCAAAATGGCTGATGATTTCATTTTTACTTGAGAAGACTTTGGGTTCTGCGGCCACCTTTTATAGGATAGAGAATAGGGAGATTTCAATGCCAATGAGGCAATGAGTATATGTGAGAGCAAATTTCTTGTTTTTTTTTATATTAATCAAGCATATCAGTAGGTGATCATGCTACAGACTACATGGCCACCACTTCTCATCAAGATTATGTAAATCCTGAACAACCTGGCACCCTCGCCCTAATATGTATATGAGGACAAGTTAATTATTGGACTTGGGCACCTTACTCGACGAGTCCCATTTTGTGCACAACTTTTACAGTGTACAAGTGATATTTTCTGCCAATGTCTCTTGGGTCTAACAAACATATAAGAGCAAAGCCAAGACCATGGTATGTATAATAGCCCGAGAAAGTCTCATTTTACATTTTCAGTTTCCATTTCTTTCCCTGAAAACCCTTGGAGGAGGAGGCATGCTAGCTGCTACTTCTCCTTTTCTTCTTCTTAGATCTGAAACCTATACCAAGGGATTCAAATTTGCGACTGTAGATTTGCAAATATTCAGGTTTATGCTCCAGATTTACTGAAAAAGAAGCTCAAGAACAGCTTAATCTCCGGTGGATGGAAAAACAACAAAATCTTCTAATTCAATCTATCCAGGATAATGATATCTCCTCTCAAAACAATTGTATAAATCCTGCATCAGAATCACTATAATCGCAACTACATGCTGAACCGCAGCAGGCACCAGTTCTATTAGCTGCATTATTTCTGAACATTAAATCACTATTTCTAATTTCATCACTACCACTTCAATGATCGAGCTTGATTTGAACAATTTTGTTCATTAAATCTTGGACGGTGATCTCTGGTCCAACAATCAAATACAAGTTGATGAATCTATACACCAAACCTGCAGTTTGATTGAGGTACATAGAAATAGCAATACAACTCTAGATACAATTATTTCCAGTTTTTTATTATACTGCTATGTGACTGTTAATGCAAGGTTTTTGAAGTTTATGGGATGGCTCTTGGATGTATTAGCCAAACTGCACCTGGAAACAGTAATTATTCTCTCAGCTATTTGGGTGTACCATCTGATGGGTGGTTGAGGGGTTTTTTCATTTGATTATGTCATTAATATTATTTCCCGAAGACCTGGTCAAAAAGACATACCTTATAACAAATAATAGTGTCGGCAAATATCACTTCTTTTTCTTTGACCACATAGAAAATGGAAGAATATGTAAATTAGTATCCAAATACGACTTTTGCATGACTAAGATTATGAAACTAATTATTTATAAAATAATATTCCCTCTGTCCCACTATTAAGTGACTTATTTAAAGTTTGCACAAATTTTAAGGCAAGTAAGGAAAAAGAGATTTTTAAGCATTTTTTACAATTATATCCTTATGGATAATAATTAATGAAATTTTGAAATGATTTATCTCTCAAACTACACCACGGATGTTCGCAAACTTTATACCATTGAAAAGCATTTTAAAACACTTACTTAACGAATATAAACATGCCTACCAAATTATGCATATTTATTATATTTCTTATAATCAATTAAAAGGGTAATCTTAGAAATATCTCCTTGTTTAGTGATATTGGTCACTTAATGATGGGACAAAATTAAAAACCAAATAGGTCACTTAATAGTGGGACGGAGGGAGTATTTTAAGAAGATTGTCGTGTAAATACTAAATTCAAAAATCTAATATTGGCGACACCCCTTAGAAAAAGTAGAAAAAAAGGGATGAAGTGAGTAAGGGAAAGAATGGAACAAACGAGTAAGTTTATACTTTCACATTCTTAGATAATATTGAACACGTTAAGAATCAATTTATGCGCATATAAATCTATAACTATAAAGAGATTAACCGATGATAAATCTGCTTCACATTGAATTTGATTTTTTTTCTGTTACTCTTGGAAAGAAGAAAGATCTTCAGAAATAATTATTCGGTTGTAAATAAAATATACTTTGAGTTTCCCGAAGACCTAGTCAAAGATACATATCTTATAACAAATAATTGCGTCGGAAAATATTACTTTGTTTTCTTTGACTATATAGACAATGGAAGAATATCTAAATTAGTAAACAAATGCGACTTTTGCATACCTAAGGTTATGAAACTAATTATATATTAAATTATATTTTATAAAAAATGCCGTGTAAAGACTAAATTCAAAAATCTAAAATTGGCGACACCCTTGAAATTTAATTGCCTGCCAGTTAGATGATTAGAACTAACTCATTGGAAATTGCCATGGGGAACGATATGCTTCCAATAAGCGCCCAAATCACCGAAGAAAATACATAAGATATAAATGTAAAGACATGGAAGAAAAAAGTTGGATTTGCATATGTTACTTCGTTAAAACGCATGATTATAAAACCTTGACTGAGGAAAAAGAGTACAACGTAGCTAATCCAGAAAACTATAACAATATTAAAATTACACAAAGAGATTAAATTACATTCATAATTCTTCCGTATCATAAAAATTCTTCGTTCTCCTTCGGTACCGCCCAGTGAGACATTTTCTAATGCTGACAATATGTATGTCGCCACAAACAAATTATGGAAGTTCAACGTCTTCATTCGTGATAAAACTATCAATGTATGGTCCTGAGCCTTTCTATCAATAGCAAGACTAGTAGGAGTGTTACGATATAAAATTCATCCTATCGGAGATTGATGCTGGCGGATATTGAGGATTAAAATCATCAAAGATAGCCTTGATGTAATTAAGAATCAATGACGAAGCAGATATAAAAAACTTCAGCTGGAGCAGCGGTTGATGGTGTTAGGGGTAAATCAAGCCTCTTTGCTGCACTTTTTGGAATTATAATAGATATACAAGCGGCACATCGTGATAAAAGCCAATTCTGGGTCTTAGAGACTGCAATAATCTTAATCAGAAACTCTTTGCTTTTCACTCTCTGATGCTCTCTAAAATTCTGTATATCCTCTATATAACTCCCAAGAACATCATGTTCATTGTGTATAACAAAAGATAAACATACTATTTACGTAGACTCATCGATAAACCCGATTGTTAAAGCCAGAAAAAACACAATAGATCCATTGCTGTACGTACTTTGATGAACAAAAAGCTCAATACTTTTTACTAACGTCTTGAGGCAATTCTACAAATCTGTTTAGCAGGTGGGGAGTCCCAATTAACAGTGCGTTTCTTCATCTCATCAAAATCTTTCACACATTTTTCGAATTTCGACTCCATAACTTGTTTCCTAAGCTCCGCGAGTTTCTCTCCTGCAAATCGGTCAAAATTATTCTCCCAGCTGGATTCCCACTCACCATGAGCATCACAGAGCTCAACCGTTCCATATTCCCCGTCAATCCTACTAAAACCTATTGGTAGAATCGCCATAATATCATTGGCGCATGGACCGGCACAAACAGGTGTACATGGTCTACAATATGCCCCGCTGAGTGGACCCGGGCTCGACATTGATGCAACAGGGAGACCTTTCGGCGGAAACTTGAACTTGTGCTTACTTACTACGCAAAAAGGAAGACGATTTTCCAAGAACTTTACACCTTGTGTAGTGAGTTGAGCTTTGAAAGAAGTCTCCGAGTTGATTTTACGAAACCCAGCTGCGTCTAGTTGTGGTATCAGCGAGAGCCGAGAGAGAGCGATTAGTGAAGTGTTGAGATTACCGATTCCAAGTCTGTCGTTGCATCCACCGTACCTTGAACCCGATGGGACTAGGTAATGATTATTCGGTAAGAAGTTATCTGGAGCAAGTGGAGCGTTCCAGTAACCATCTACCCGGGTTCTGACGATCCAGTCGTAGGTAAAGTTATTCTGTATTTGGAATGCGTTGATCAGTGTTAGGCAACCTTCTACAAGGTTGAAGTATTGAAGCAAACCCTGTATACCATTATGAGAACCTCTTGGAGTGAGGACGCGCCGTTGAAACTCAGTCTCGTTTAACCTAGTTGGTTTAAAAATGCGAATCGAAGCGATCCTTGGAGCAATGCCTTTGAGAATTGAAAACTTGAACGAGTCTTTATCTAATGGAGAATTTAAGAAAAGATCTGCATTAGGGTAAACATTCAACACATTCTCTACGATTGACGGTCCAGTGAGTTCGAATTTTCTTGCTCCACCTACTAAACACACGGCGATTCTTGACCGTAATAACAACTCTTTCTTTTTCTCTCCATTTCTCAACTGAGTCGAATTCGACACCGAGTTACTAGTATCGGAAGAATTTAATAGAAGAGGATACGATGATGGTGATGAGAGGTTAGAGAGAAAGTTTCCGAGAGGGGTAAAAGTCGAAAAGATATTATTATTAGTGGATAAAAAAAGTATGAATGAAAAACAAGATAAGATTAATAAAAGAAGACGGAAATTCAGATATGGAGCTGCTGATGATCTTGTTAACTGCATGCCTTATTGTTGATTTCCTTTATTATCCTCTTTGTTCTTCTCTGTTTGAGTTGGTTTTAAGGTTCGACAACAGCGGGAAGAGGAAACTCTTGTTTATGGAGATATATGTAGCCGTTTCACCAGCAAAGGGAATTGATGAATATTGCTTCTTCAATATCGAAGAAGAATCATCTTTGCAGGACTCGTTCTTGATTATCAATCAATCATCAGATAATTTATAAAAAAAGAAAAGAATAAATCCTGAATTAACAATCAATGTCAAATGCCGTGGTCGACTATATAAACAGAAATGTCAACTGTTTAAAGTAATTATTATTAATATATATAATTATCCTTTTTTTTTATGGAAGAGGAAGATATCATCAGTGTGTGGTGATGAAACACCTTCCTTTTGCTTTCTCTCTTGTGAATTATCTTTTCAACGGGCTGTTGCTTTCATGGCTACTAACTACACTGTCTGTACGCAATCAGCTGTTTTGTAACAACCGATCTGTTAAAATTTCAGTAACGTCATAATCTTTCCAGCGCTGCACCAACGTCAACACCTGTAATATAAGAATTCCTTCACCGACACCGTCTTGGGGAGATTAATTACTTACACCGACACCTTCTCGGGGAGATTACTTACTGTAAGAGTAACTATTTTTGCTGCATAATTTTTCTATTTTTGTCTTCTCTTTCGGAACAAACTCAATAAATATTTAGCCATTTTCATGGAATGGTACAAAGATGAACTATGCACTAAGTTTCCACTTACATGTTCCCAAGTCCACCGGTGCAGCATCACTCCAGACTAGACTCATTCCGGACTGGACTTTTAATGTTGTAAGACGAGAAATGGGGTCAATTGCCCAAGTATTTCTGAAATATGGTTCTAATGGACAAGTAAATATTAAGATGGGTTAAATGGACACCAAACATTCTAGACAAATTTATCCCTCTCCTATATATATATATATATATATTTGGCTTTTATCATTTCTCTATCGAATTAAAAACAAACACAAAAAATTGAAAGCACCAAAAATATTTATTCGATTTTAATATAATTTATATTTTTGGAAAGGGTTTTTAATGATCTACAAAACAAGATTCATTGTTAATATTAAATTCAAAAGTTTTTTTCGAAAAAAATTGCTAGGATGAAACTAGTTGCATCCTAGGTTAAACTAAAATAAAAACAATTATTCGACAAATAGTCAGGATGAAACTGGATGCATAATGTTAAACTAAGAAAATATCTTTAAAAAATAACTATGATAAATATGATTTGAATTTGTTTTCATCCATATTTAAGCCAGTATGAAAATGATATCATCCTTAACTAATATGTAACTGGCTTTATCCTATGTAGACTCGATTGAATTTATTTTCATCCATGTGTTAACTAGGATGAAACGGTCTCACTCTTATTTTAAATTTGGTTGAATTTCATGTAATCCATGTTTAAGCTAAATTAATTTCATCAGTAAAACGCTAACGTGATACTGGCTTCATCTGGTAATATATATGTATAATTTCATCCATGCATAAGTTGTGATGAAAAGTGTTCTAAATTTGGTTGCATTTTGCTGTGTTCTCCAATTTGCTAAGGTCGCGTAATAATAATAGCAGCTGCATGCAAATATTTGTATTAAATATGCCTATAGATGATTGACATGGGCGGTTACAAATGGCAAAAAAGACCGAGACGCAAATGTTTTATCTAGAACGCACAATTGTTTGGGGATATGAAATACTATTTCTATCCTTTGAATCTTGCTAAGGGGTGTTTCTAACAATCTAAGGAAATGACTATCATGTCCTTCTACCTAAATAAAAACAAAAATCACTCTCACATATCTCCCTTCTCTTCACTACTCGTTCCTCTTCTACGCCGGCTAGTGTTAGGTTTTATGATACAAAAAAGTATAAAAGAGAAAATATAAATCAAGAACCTAAAATTAACATAGACGAAAGTGTCATCCTTCCCCATTGATTTACTTAGGATTTTCTATTACTCGATTTAAATTTGGAAGACAAATTGGACCATGCCGACTGCAACCGCCGAAACAGTCGCCATGATGAAGACCATGCCGACACAAATGAGTGCAACAGGTAATTCAAACACATAAAATCAATGGAAAAGGATGAATTTTGGTCTTATCGTGTTTCAATACTACCAAAGAGGTTGTTAAGGAAAGCTATAATGGGTCTTTGCGTATCCATTTCTGGTTTCGTCAGTTGTTTCTTGAGTTCTCTTTTCTGTAAATTTTTTTGCTGTGTTTTTGGAAAATCTAAAGCCGAAGATTGAGAGGCTGGTTGGTGAGATGCAAGCTAATTGGTTGAGGAGTGATTCACATGATGTACATACAGGTAATGCGTGCTCTACTATGTCGCGTGTTTTTCCTATTTCAGTATAAGTTTTATGCCTTGGTTTGAATTCAAAACCAAGTGAAATTGATTACGGGTACTTTAAAGTGGTAGCCATGGTGATGAAGATTCCTAGTCAAGGTTGAATACTCTAAATTGAAAAGAGGAAGGCTTAGGATGAGATGGCGTGGCTATACAAGATCTTCTGTGTAATATCACAATGGGAGAGTGATGTATATAGTTAAAATCACGTGTTATAAGACAAAACTCAAAGTGATGGGTAGTTCAAGGCATTAGTTACAGAAGCAAGTTTGATGACCAAATAAAGGAAGCTTCTGCTAAAATGTACTTCTATTACTACAGTCAATTGCTGCACCAGCAAAATATGTTGCAGGATTACGTGAGGACAGGATTACGTGAGAGTTTGATTACAAGACCTAAGATGTCCTTTATGTTCTTGTGGAATAATAATATATTGATGAGCTGCTGTTGTTACTCGCTATGGTACTGACTAGCTATCTCAAGTTAGCTAAGTTGATTTTGTCATCGCTGGTACTTCAAAGAGAATTTGCATCCCAAGTTTGCTTCCTAACTGTTGGTGCTATGGGTTTACGGTACTGGTAATCTACGGGCAACTTTCAACTGTTTGCTAGCAAGTTTTGTTTGGTAGGGTGTGAGCTGTTGCAGTAGCTAGTGACCCATAGATGGTATGCCGGAAGCAGACTTGTACGCATACTCGACATTTTTATTACAATGACGGTATATTAGTGTCGGCATGCTCGACAAATAAAAATCAATGCCGGTATATTGATAAATTGATTAACTTATCAATTTTTGCATTACGATTGCAGGTTTACAAATTCAACGATAAGAAATTGGTGGAGGTTGTGGAGGGTAGTGAAGAGTGGTGTTGTTGTTAAAACTCATGATACCACTGTTAAAAATAAAAATTAATTTGTGATCATTATTCTAGAATAATCTTGAAGTTCCCTAGACTAGGTAAAGCCCAATACATTCTAGAGTTTTTGGGCCTCTAGAGTCTTCTTTTTAGTCACATGTAATCTAGAGAATTCTTTCTCTAGAATTCTCTTAAGGCATAGTAGATCATAGTCTCTAGAATTTTCATTTCTAGAGTTTTCTTCACTAGGCCTATAAATAGGCACTCCATGGTTTCATTTTGATCATCAAAACTCAAGTGAGTAACCAAGTAGTAGAGTGAGAGCTAGAGTTAGAGTAAGAGCCAAAGTGCCTCTTTGTAAACAACTAGTGGAAGCCAAAGTTGCTACACAAACCTCTCGTAACATTTTCATTTTCATATTAATCAAAGCCTCACTTTCCAATTAACCAACCTCTCTTTCAAAATCATTTCCATAAACCCATCACATTTCCGCATTGCGCCAACAAATTTGGTATCAGAGCAAACCTAACCCAGTAATCCTAAAACTCTACTCATGGCAATTAACCAAAATATTCAAGGTTTCAACTATGCCCAAAGTCTAATTCCAATTTTTGATGGTGAGAGTTACGATTATTGGAGTCTACAAATGAAGACACTATTCATTTCACAAGACCTATGGGATTTTATAGAAGAAGGTTATAAAGTACCAGAGTCAGCAGAAACTCTGTCGTCATGGACGGACGCAGAGAAAAAAGAGTATAAGGAAAATAAGAAGAAAGATGCTAAAGCATTACTGTTTCTACAACAGGGCGTAAGCAAAGCTATTTTTCCTCGAATTTCGGTGGCAAAAACTTCACAGGAGGCCTGGAATATTCTCAAAGTAGCATTCCAAGGATCAGAAAAGGTAATCTCCATTAAACTACAAAATTTATGGCGAGATTTTGATAATTTACTTATGAAAGAAAATGAAACTATCCAGAACTTCTTCTCAAGAGTTACTGGCATAGTAAATCAAATCAGTAGTTATGGAGATACCATTGGAAATAAAAGAGTGGTAGAAAAGATATTAAGAAGCTTACCATTCAAATTTGATCATATCGTCGCTGCCATTGAAGAATCAAAAAATTTATCGACTCTCTCGGTACATGAATTAATGGGTTCACTCGAGGCGCACGAGAAAAGAATAAATAGGTTCGCGGAGCAACCATTGGAGCAGGCATTTCAATCAAAAATAAATTTCAGTGAGAAGAAAAATACAGAAGCCAAAAAAAAGCTCTAGAGGGGGATCATCATCCAACTCGCAGTATGAGAAAGGGTCGACGTCAAATCAAGGACCCAGAAATTACTCCCGGGACGTGGAAAAGGAAAAGGAGGTTATAGAAACAACAATCAAAGGTACGGAAAAAATAACTCCTCAAATCTCCGATGCAATGTTTGCAAAAATTTTGGACATGCAACTGAAGATTGCAAGTATAAGTGCACCAAGTGTGATAAATTAAATCACATGGAGAAAGATTGTTGGCTTAATGAAGCAAACTATTCCGAGAAAAACAATTCTCAGAATCAAGTATTCTATTCCTGCCTCACCTCGCAACAAGAATCGCAAGGTATATGGTACGTCGACAGCGGATGCAGCAGCCATATGACAGGAAACAAAGAATATTTCGTAAAATTGGAGGAACAAGAGATTCCGCCAGTCAAACTTGGAGATGGAAAGTTCCAGAATGTTGAAGGAAGAGGAGTCATATCCGTACGTACAAGGTCAGGTAAAACTCGATACATATCTGATGTTCTTTATGTTCCTGGCCTAGCTCAAAATTTATTAAGTGTTGGACAACTTATAAGAAAAGGGTACTCACTACATTTCGAAGACGGAGAATGCACAATTTACGATAAAATTAATAATCAATTGGTGGCAAAAGTAAAAATGTCAGGAAATTTTGTCTTTCCCCTATCTATGCCATCAATTGAAAATTGTGCAATGAGTACCAACCATATTGACGAAGGAAAGCTATGGCATTTGAGATACGGGCATCTCAACTACAGATCCTTAAAGGTTCTAAAATCAAAAGGCATGGTAATTGGTCTTCCCAATATCGACGGTGGAGATAAAGTATGTGAAGGTTGTATTCTAGGGAAGTTTCATAGACTTCCATTTACGAAGACATCGTGGAGAGCAAGAAGGCCCCTCGAATTGGTGCACGCTGATATATGCGGTCCGACAAGAACAACTTCACTCAACAACAGAAGATATTTTCTCTTATTCGTGGACGATTATACCAGGATGATGTGGGTGTACATTCTTGAGCAAAAGTCCGAGGCATTCACTAAATTCCTAGAATTCAAGGCGCTGGCAGAGAAGCAAAGTGGCCATCAATTGAAAGTTTTCCGTACAGACCGTGGTGGAGAATTTACTTCAAAAGAGTTTATCAACTACTGCAAAGAAAATGGAATTAAAAAGGAGCTCACCGTCCGATACACTCCACAACAAAACGGCGTTGCGGAAAGGAAAAATCGTACGATCGTGGAAATGGCTCGCAGTATGCTAAAAGCAAGGAAGCTACCCAACACCTACTGGGCGGAAGCAGTCAACACAGCAGTGTACATCCTTAATCGCTCGCCAACAAAAGCGGTTCACAATAAAACTCCATACGAGGGATGGCATAAGAAAAAGCCTGAGGTAACTTCTTTCAGAATTTTTGGTTGTGCATACTCACATATTCCATCCCAACATAGAGAAAAGTTCGATGAAAAAGGAGAAAAGCTTATATTCATCGGATATAGCGAGGAGTCTAAAGCCTATAGACTTCTAAATCCAGATACAAAGGAACTGGTAATATCAAGAGATGTTATCTTTGATGAATTCAAAGCTTGGGATTGGAATGATGAACCAGATAACCACGAGTCTCCACTACTCATCGAAGAAGAGCCATATCTGTCACACCAAGAAGAAAACACTCCACCAGCAAGCCCGAGATCTCCTAGTCCAACACAACAAAGTCCAAGCTCATCTGACTCAAGTGCCCCACCTAGAAAGGTGCGTTCCCTAAGAGATATTTATAATGTATCTAATTGTGCTTTTATAGCACTAGAACCTCAAAAATATGAGGATGCGGCGAAAGAAGAAAAATGGAGAAACGCCATGGACGAAGAAATGCGAGTAATTGAGAAAAATAAGACATGGGAGCTCGTCAATCAGCCAGTTGATAAAGAAATAATTGGTCTGAAATGGGTCTACAAGACAAAATATAATGAAGATGGGTCAATTCAAAAGCACAAAGCAAGGCTAGTTGCAAAAGGATATTCCCAGCAACCAGGAATTGACTACAACGAGACATTCGCCCCAGTCGCTCGCATGGAAACAATTCGGATGGTGTTAGCTTTGGCAGCTCAACTCAAAATGAAAGTCTACCAATTAGACGTAAAGTCGGCGTTCCTAAACGGAGAACTAGAAGAAGAGGTGTACGTTGAACAACCTCAAGGATATATCCGAAAAGGAAAAGAAAAAATGGTATATCGTCTCCGCAAAGCACTATACGGTCTTAAGCAAGCACCGCGTGCATGGAACAGCAAAATCGACAAGTATTTCCGAGATAATGGATTTGAGAAAAGTCCAAGTGAGCCATCACTCTACATCAGAAAACAAGGTACGGACTTCCTAATTGTCTGTCTCTATGTTGATGATTTAATTTATGCCAGTACAAAACAAGAGATGACAGAAAAATTTAAGAAGGAGATGATGAAAGAATATGAGATGACAGACTTAGGACTTATGCGATATTTTCTTGGGATTCAAGTAAAACAATCTCCAGAAGAAATATTCATTTCTCAAGAAAAATATGCGGAAGACTTACTGAAAAGGTTCAACATGATGGATTGCAAACCAATTGCAACTCCAATGGGTACCAATGAGAAATTGGTAAAAAATGATGGAGCGACAAAAGTTGATCCAACCTTATTCAGAAGTCTAGTCGGCTCACTGATCTACTTAACAAATACAAGGCCAGACATCGTCAATGCAACCAGTATTGTTTCTCGGTTTATGAGCGAGCCAAGCAAGTTACACTATGCAGCCGCAAAGAGAATTCTTCGGTATATCAAGGGAACGAAGGATTTTGGCATCAAGTATACAAAAGAAAAAGATAATGATTTAATTGGCTTCACAGATAGCGATTGGGCAGGTTCTATTGAAGACCGAAAGAGCACATCAGGCTATGTTTTCTGTATGGGAACAAAAGTTATCTCTTGGAGTTATAAAAAGCAAAGCACGGTGGCATTATCGTCAGCCGAAGCAGAGTACATAGCATCAACAAGTGCAGCATGTGAAGCAGTGTGGCTAAGAAGAATAATGACCAACCTACAACAAAGGCAAATGCAGCCGACGACTATCTACTGTGACAATAGGTCTACAATTGCAATGACAAAAAATCCAGTCTTCCACGGAAGGACGAAGCACATAGAGCTACGACACCACTTCATCAGAGAGCTTGTAGAAGACAAGGAAATCGAGCTCCAATTCTGTCCAACACAAGAACAAAATGCAGACATTTTCACGAAAGCAGTCACGGTGGATAAGTTCAATCATTTCAGAGAAAAGCTCAACATCACAAATTAAGAGGGAGTGTTAAAAATAAAAATTAATTTGTGATCATTATTCTAGAATAATCTTGAAGTTCCCTAGACTAGGTAAAGCCCAATACATTCTAGAGTTTTTGGGCCTCTAGAGTCTTCTTTTTAGTCACATGTAATCTAGAGAATTCTTTCTCTAGAATTCTCTTAAGGCATAGTAGATCATAGTCTCTAGAATTTTCATTTCTAGAGTTTTCTTCACTAGGCCTATAAATAGGCACTCCATGGTTTCATTTTGATCATCAAAACTCAAGTGAGTAACCAAGTAGTAGAGTGAGAGCTAGAGTTAGAGTAAGAGCCAAAGTGCCTCTTTGTAAACAACTAGTGGAAGCCAAAGTTGCTACACAAACCTCTTGTAACATTTTCATTTTCATATTAATCAAAGCCTCACTTTCCAATTAACCAACCTCTCTTTCAAAATCATTTCCATAAACCCATCACATTTCCGCATTGCGCCAACAACCACCACATCAAAACCTTAATCTCTCTATGTTTGGTATCAGTTTGTCGGCATTGTTTTTTTGATGAATGCCATGCCGATTTCCGGTGCGGATACTGATTTCTAGTTGAAGGCCATTCCGATTTTTGGTGCCGGCATTGTTTATATTATAAACTATTATGCAGGATTCTATGTTTTAAAATTTGAAGTTTCTGGAGTAAATTTCTACATCGCTGGCGTTGTGAGGTTTTCAGAAAAACAGTTCCGACATTGCTGGCGTTGTGAGGTTTTCAGAAAAACAGTGCTGACATTGTTGTCGGCATGCTCAACATTTGGTTGTCAATGCCGGCAGTGCTTATAGTCCCAGAAATTTTCCTACCAATAAATCTCTTCTTCAATGTATGCCAACTGCCCAATTTCAGGACCTAGCTCACCAGAGATACCAGAACCAGCTAAACTAAGGGAGAATTTTTGTGGTTTAGTGGTTATGGTTACGTGCAACTCTTACACATTTATATGGAGTGGAATCAGAAGAGTTCCAAGTAGATTTAAATGAAGAAGAAGATGACGACCACAATGGCGATGAAGCCAAGTATCCGGAGAAATAAAGTAAGCTTTCACAATTAAGAAATAAACAACGTATAATAGAAGGGAAAATGATGAACAAGCAGGGTTACAAAAGAGGTTGAAGGGTTACCTGTTAGATGCAATAATCAAAAACATGGAAAAATCAAATAAGCAAAAGTTATTGATACTTAGGTCCTTTATAATGGAAGTGATCGATTTGACGAAACGGACGAGTTCCCTAGATTTCCGCAACAACAACAAGGCAAAATTTTAGAAAAACAAAGTGAGTTACGTGTTCAACACGCTGTCTATAAGAAATTAGCGCCCTTCTACACTCAAGAGTGATGTTATAGTCCTCACAAGATGAATATCTCCAGGATAAAAAACCCTACTACACCTACTACTAGCATATGTAGTAGATGCTCAACTTGAACTTGGCAACTCCGAAAAACCCTTAAGGAAAATCGCGAACACTAAGGAAACACAATATAAAATATTTTTTCTTGGGGGTCTCTCTAAAATATAGAGAAACCCCTTTCCCGTAGATTTTAATTACAAAAGTAGAAATTTTTTGTTTATATAATGGATGATGCAACTTAAAAAGAGGAACTCCCCGATGTGGGACTAAAAAGTTTCATTCACAAAAGAAAACAATAAGTTATTATTTTTCTTAAAAACTTTAAAAATCAATTTTTTATTAATTGTTTTCCAAAAATCCCCCACATGAATGAAAATCTCAATAAAACATGAAAAAGCACGGATAGATCTTGGTAAATCAACCATCCAACCTCACGACCCTGCCTGACTGGACAGATATACGGACCGTTTGTGTGTTCAAATCATACTAGAAATTTCTACGTCCTCTCTCTCACACAAAAGTGTGTTAACCCCAGGGTCATACTATGGATTGCATAAATCATACTAGTATATAGAGCTTTTATCTTTAGTTTCTCACAGTGAAACTAAAGGTTTCTTTCACTAAAGTGAAAAAGCATGAACTAGTGAACACTTAGTGACCCTTAGGTCCTAAGTTCCAGTAATACTAAAACCATCAAAACAAAAATCACATAAAGACGCAGGAAATATCAATTTAGGCAGAGGTGTCCATGAGGCCTTGAACCTTTGCTTAGTGAGATATTACCTGAACTACTTGCTAGAGACATTGAACGCGATGTCTTGAACTGCTAGCATTTGATGTAATTTGCGATAACAACCACATATGATATCTCCAAGGTTTCTTCCAAGATCGTGTCGTTTTGTCCAATTTGGCCCTGGACATATCCTGTTTCTCAGATTTCTCTAGAGAATCAAAGCTCATATTCTCATAGGAAGCGGCCCCACTTCCTCATTCAGATAGGTAAGTTTGCATAAAGAGTGTCACTGCTACACCCCACTTCAATCATAAATTGAAACTATATAACTCATTAAGACTTCTTAAAAATCATCCTTCACATGAAGTCACACTATCACGTCTACACCATAGGGAATGGACAAAGAATAAATTCTCTGATAGTGTCTACCTTTACCCACCACATGTTGTCTCATTCGAAACCTTGATCTTGGGATCTCCAGTCAGTAAGGATGAGTATCCTTCATGGCAAGTTTAATTTATGAGCTTAAGCCCCATCCCCCTCGATGCATTTATAATTATCTATTTTGATAAACGTTTTGCCAAACGTTGTGTGATATTCACCTTGGACTTTATTCGATCAATGAAAGTAACGCCGATTGAGTTAGTTATTTTTAGCTTTAGCTAATATAGCTTGGGTAACAGAATGTATAGATATAGTTGGCACAGGCCTATGCTAGAGAGGAATGTCTTCTAAAAAGCAACTTAGGCACTTGGCCCCCTCTTATACTTTATCTAACGCAATACTCTCGGATTCCATAATGAATGAGCAATATATGTCTGTTTGGAAATCATCCAAAAACAAACCCTCCTGCTAGAGTGTAAACATATTCACTCGTAGACTTGAACTCCTTTGAGTCAACTATCCAGTTCGCATCAAAAGTCCCTCAAGGACAGTTAGATACCTTTCATAAATCAAACAAAAGGTCATAGAGTATTTTAGGTACCATAATACTTTACTCAGTGCATCTGAATTCTCTTGCTCTGGGCTATAATTATATCTAATTAACTTACTCTCAATATAGGAAATTTCTGGACTCTTACAGTTCATTAAATTCATTATACATCCTATAACTCTTGAGTATTCAAGTTAAGATACTCCATGACCCTTATTTTTCTTGAATCTACAAGAAGAATCATATGGAGTACAAACAGTCTTACAATCAGACTGATTGAATCTCTTAAGCACAAATTCAACATAATGAGAATGACTAAGACTATAAATGTTAGATTATCTTCTAATCTTCATCCCTAAGATTACATCAACAGGGCCTAAGTCTTTCAAGTCAACATTCTCATTCGGAGCATGTTTTTAGTGGAATTAATCACATTTATGTTTGTATCAAGTATAAGTATATCATCAACATACAAGCATACAGTCACACATGCATCCTTAACAATTATCTTGTAAATATACTTCTCAGATTCATTAACTTAGATCCACTACTCATTATCACATGATTAAATTTTCCATGTCACTATTTACATGCTTATTTGAAACCATACAAGGATTAGTTCAACTTACAAACTTTGTCTTCACAACCTTTCGCTACAAATTCCTCAGGTTGGTCTATGTAGATTTCTTTATTCAATTCACGGTTTTAGAAAAGTTGTCTTAACAACCATTTGATGTATCTCTAAGTTTTTTATGACAACAATAGCAATTAACATCTCAATGGAAGTAATTCTCGTCACAGGTGAATAATAATCGAGGAAATCTACACCTTCTTTTAGTTTATAGCCTTTATCTACCAACCTAACCTTATATTTTTTCCATAGTTCCACCTATCTTATGTTTTCTCTTAAAGACTCATTTACATCTTATGGTCTTACTCCCAGGAGGTAAACTAGCAAGCTCCCAAGTATGGTTCTGACGGACTGAGTTCATTTCACTAAATGAAGCTTCTTCCCATAATGGGGTTTCAGTAAATGTTATGGCTTCTTTACAAGTCTGGAGATCAGACTAAGCTAGGCATATTATGAAGTCAGATCTATAAGAAGTCTCAGTTCTATTCCTTTTGCTTCTCCTAGGATCAACTCTACCTCATCTTCCTTTGAAGGTAAATTCTGACTAATTGAAAAGACATCTATGGGATTAAATATACATACTTAAGGAGAGACAGGTTTCAAAATAAACATGTTCAAAGAACTCAACATCCCTAGACTCCAAAAAAGTATTCACACCAATGTCATAGAAAGCAAAACTTACAACCAAAAAATTATATGCAGTAGGGTACTCATGATATCTTATTTAAACACCACCACACTTTGACGTATGCATAAGAAGGTTGTCCATCTTTCCATAATAATATGGAGTTTTATATGTTCCTTTAAAGGTTACTCTATTCAGGATATAACAAAAGAGGACGACCCCCCCCCCCCCCCCCCCCCCCCCCCCCCCACACACACACACACACACACACACAAGTTGGCGGTTAATCCTTTAATCAGCATGGCATAAATCATCTCCCTAATGGTTTTGTTCTTACGTTCAACAATACCATTAGACTATGATGAAAAAGGAGGTGCAATCTCCTATAGGAATTTTGTACTCAACATCATGTTCAGACCTAACCCTTTTAGTGTTAACATATACTTTGCTTTAGATTTCGAGTTTATATATACTCTTAAGGCTTCCAAGGCATCATCCTTACCCCTAAGCAAGTATACATGATAGTACCTCGTACAATCATCTAAGAAAATTATGCACCACCTTTTACCACCTTAGTTTGGGTTGATTTCATGTCAACTAGGTCTAACTGAATTAATTCGAAGGGCTTAGAAGTAATCAAAAAAAGTTTGCTAAAAGGTTATATAGCATATTTTGATTCGGCAGAGATTTCACTTTTGTGTTCAAAATCCAAAATAAATTTGGATACGCAGTCTATGCTAGCCAGTTTATGCATTGACTTATAATTAATGTTCAAGTCTACCATGCAAAACATTAAATCACACAAAGAAAGCACAACAATCAACTATGTTCACTTCATCAGATTTCCATTTAAGCTTATACAATTACTAAGTCTTTAACCCTTTCCTTAAAAAACACTGCCTTAGTTACAACAAGTTTTCCGGATTCAATTAAGATCTTCAATCTTTTACCATCTACAACAGAACAAGATACAAGATTCTTGTATATTCCCGGAACATGAAAACTTCATTCAATGTGAGCATATTTACAGATATGAGCTTATGCTCGACCTTTCCCTTATATGCAACCTCTGTCGCAGATGAGTTACTCATATAAAGTTTCTCGACATCCCTTATCCTCTGATAGGATGTGATGTGTCTTTGTTTCAACAAATATGCTTGGTGGCTCCAGAGTTCACCCACCAATCTCTCGCATTGGTTATTAAAATAACTTCCGACATCATGCCACTGAACTCGTACTAGTTTTTTTCAACTAAATTATCATTAACTATCTACTAATTAAGGTTTTTATGTTGCCTACAATTTACTGCCGTATGACTAGGATTTTACACACATAAAAATCACCCTTAATTAAAATAATGCTAGATTCAGGTTTACGAAACATATCTTTCTTAAGAAGACTACGCTTAGAGTTGCCTTTGATGTTCCCACCTTTGTAATCTTTGGAAACAGTGTGTTCATCCACAAACGCCTGTTAGCCATGTCCCTTTCCATGTCACAATCTTCGTTTATACTCTGACTAGGGAGACGGTAATTTCCCAATCACCTAAAACATCACATCTCACAAACCTTAGTTCTGAATCGAAAAATAATAATAATATTTTTGAAGATAACATCTAAATATACAAACTTCGTTCGAATCACCATTTCAAAAAAATCATGGTTACCCTATAAAAGCTAATGTAGTCAACAAAAAATTTCTGCTCGTCAGAATTTTTCAGGAACGTTTCTCTGTTTTGTAAAATATAAAATAAATTATTTTACAACTCCAAAAATTCTTATTTTTTTTTTTTGCTTAATTATGGGAATGTCTTCTACGTTATGTAAAAAGGGTTCACAGAAATTCCTTCTAGGTTAAGAGATAAATTCTAAACTCTACAGCTGACCAAAATTTCATTTTTTTTTCACTCCACAATTAACATCCATGATTGTTACAAACTCTAATGTCTAAAGATTGTGGGGTGCAATAATCAAAAACATGAAAAAATCAAATAAGAAAAAGTTATTGATACTTAGCTCCTTTATAATGGAAGTGATCGATTTGACGAAACAGACGAGCTCCCTAGATCTCCACAACAGCAACAAGGCAAAACTTTGGAAAAACATAGTGAGTCACGTGTTCAACACGCTGTCCTTAAGATATTAGCGTCCGGCTACACTCAAGAGTGATGCTATAGCCCTCAAAGGATGGATATCTCCAGGATAAAATACCCTACTACACCTACTACTAGCATATGTAGTAGATGCTCAACTTGAGCTTGACAACTCCGAAAAAATCCTTAAGGAAAATCGCGAACGCTAAAAGAAACAGTATAAAATATTTTCCCTTAGGGATCTCTCTCTAAATATAGAGAAACCTCTTTCCCATTTTAATTACAAATGTAGAGAATTTATTTATACAATGTAACGATGCAACTTAAAAAAAAGGAACTCCTTGATGTGGGATCAAAAGTTTCATTCACAAAATAAACAATAAATTATTAATTTTCTTAAAAACTTTAAAAATTAATTTTTTGTTAATTTTTTTCCAACATTACCTCCTGAGCTTTGGGCTTGACCATTTAATGGTGTCTAGTTTGTACTTGGAAAATAAGAGGGATACTGAAGAATAATGTGATTAGGTTTGAGTACAAAAAACTTAGTAAAAAATCTTGTCTTTTATCTACACTTTGCTCGTTTCCTCCAACGCCACCTCTTGGCCAAGTTAAGAACCTGATGTCGGCATTGTTAGTTGACCGATTCAGTAAGCCGGCAATAGGTGGCGGCGTGCTCGATAAAAAATGATCAATGCCGGCATTGTTGGTGGGAGTACTCGTTTCTTGTACACCTTGTAACCAAAGCCGGCATTGTTTTATAAGTCTGAAGCTATGCCTACAAATGTTTAAATTTGGGAATACGGTGCACCGGCACTGATAAAACTATGAATACGATGCCGGTTATTACTTGCATTACTTTATGTGAGTTGTACATATTAGATGTTGTTTGTTTTTTACTGACTCATCTGAATCGTCTGGATCTAACTCGTCTGGATCTAACTGATATTATTTGACTCAATGTGACTGAGTCAGATGCGGCATGTTATTCTCAGTACATTTACTCGCAACATGAAGCTGCATCCAGATGTGGCATGTTATTCTCAGTGCATTTACTCGCAACATGAAGCTGACTGATCCGTCCGGCTTCCACCCCAAACTTGAAGATTTATTTGTTAGCTGAAGTAAGTGAATCCGCATAATTTTCTATGACGTTGTTGCTGCTTCCTTTAAAGCGAAATAGTTGAAGGGTGATATTGATGAGTATTGCAACAAGGACCATCATTCTTAACAGAATTGAAGTAAAAGAGTGCTGCTTTCTTAGGGCGTGGTAGCACTGGCTGGACCCGGTATATAATGATTCAATCTGTTGGCGTGCACCGTATCCAGCAACTATAGACCAAGATATTTTTTTGAGAGCCTGGATATAACTTCTGGTCTTGGTCCTTCACGAGATGTGCACCTGATATTTAAAAGCTGTTTGAATCCATCTCAAGATCTTGTGCGGGGACACAAACTCCGGATGAGAGTTTGGTATCTGATTGCGCGAACTGATTCTTCTCTGATCTTTAATCCGCATTGAGTTTTTGGTAAATCATTTTATGTGAATTATACATCTTGCCCTTGTTAATTGCACCTTGTACTCTGACAATTTATGATTCTTGTTTGTACTTCCTTTAGGATATTAGTTATGTGGTTAAACATTTTATACTATCGTAAAATATAATGAGAATTCATGAAGCTGAAAGAAACAGAAACTAGGCATTAGCTGTCCTTGCAACTGGAAGGGTTGGAGATGGCTTTCTAACTTTGGTGGGCACTGCCAAAGTGAGACTGCTTATATTTGTGAAATTCAACCAGCCACTTTTCGTCTGATACAGGAGAACCGGGCCTTACCAAACTATTTAGGGGCTCTAGGTAAAATAAAAAAAGGGCCCTAAATATATTTCCTCCGTCCCATTTTAGTTGAAGGTTCAGGTGTTTTCACACAAATTAAAAAATGGAAAAAGATTAATTTTTTTTCCATATATAAGGGCTGTTATTGGGCTTCTACAGAACATTGTAGTCAGTCGCCTAAGCATTAGGCCCGTAATAGTTCTTTTTTTTAGGTGTGAACGAGATACACAGTAATATATATAAAAGGCTGTTTTTAGGCATACCATTTTCTTACCAGGCATACCAAGCACTAGTCCTAATTTCGGTGATCTTATAAGAGGTATCCTATGGGTAGTTCAATTACCTATATGTCCTTAATACAAAAATCTAAAATCAGTTTTCTAAAACATCAAAATCAGTTTCCCTTAACATCTCTTCTTCTTTCTCCTCTAGTCGAACTCTTCCCCTCCTGCGAAAAAAAATTTCATCACCGTGATTAATTATCGATTCGCAAAAATTTGATCGTCAATTAAATTCAACTACATAATGACTCGTACAAAGAAAAGCAGGGACTAGGCAAACCAAATCGTCTTATAATCCATCAATTGAAGAAGAAGAACCAATTGAAAATGAAGGTGTAGAAACTGAAAATCAACCACCAATTGAACCAGAAATTGAACCAACTGCATCTCCAACTCCGGAAATGAGGATAAGAAAGTAAGTTTTACAAACCCAATCTCCTATTTGCTGTTTTTCATCGATTAAATGATGGTTATGCTGTTGGGTTCGGCTCAAAATTGAGTTGCGTGTTTAGCCTAACTGTTTTTCACAAAACCTTCATGTAAGTGTATATGAACAGTTCGGCATGAAATTTCAAGCCGAACCTAGTCACAGATAAAGATGCATAGGGGTTCGGCGTATTCGATAATCATAATATGTGCCGAACCTAGCACATTTACGAGGTTCGGCTATTACGGTATTCACATTATGTGCCGAACTAATTCAAAATTCTTACCCCAACAATTATCAGGAATATAAATGATCAGATTCGGCGCATACCTACATGTAAATAGCCGAACCATGTACTCCAAAAGGTTCGGCGCTTACGATTTTCTCAATATAAGCGGAACCTCACATAATTTTTCTTCCAGATTACACAGGATTAGGTTCGGCTCATTATGACATTTTTAAACAAGCCGAACTAGTTGGTTCGGCTCATAATAATAATACTTTCAGCCTGCGAACTGTTTATTAGTTGAAGTACACGAAATACCCTTTTCATTCATGAATGGAAAGAATAAACTGTATGAAATGTCCTTCATTATTTTGGTTGTGCAGAATATACCCTTTTCATTCATGAACGAAAAGGTTCGACTCATACGATTTTCATTATATAAGCCGAACCATTAACATATTTTATTCCAGAACTCTCAGGAATAGGTTCGGGTTTCTAGCAAAATTTTATACAAGCCGAACTAGTGTCTAGAAAATGGGTTGGAAGTGGAAAATATATGTTCGGCGCATACCTAAACAGTTTCAGCTAGCCAAACTGTTCATCAAGGGATCGGTTCAGCTCATAGATGTAAAATTGCATCACTGATTTCATCACTGATATTACAATTAAAGCAGCATAATGATTTATCTTATTAAAACAATTGCATCACTGATTTCATCACTGCCATTTTACAATTAAAGCAGCATAATGATTTATCTTATTAAAACAATTGCATCACTGATTTCATCACTTCTACCTGCGCTTTCGCCTGTATCAGAATATCTATTATCACAACTACATGCCGAACCGCAGCGGACATCAATTCCATTTGCGGCATCATACCTGTAAACCCTCTTCCACTTCAATGATCGAGCTTGATTTGAACATTTTTCTTCAATAAATCTTTCAAGCAAACAAGTGATGAAATCAGAAGACTAATTGCACTTTGAGCATCAACTATCGGTAGTCTTGGACGGTGCTCTCTGCTCCAACAATCAAATAGACATCAAACCTGCAGTTTCAGGTATATGTTTGGTGTGGCAACACAACGCTGGCTACTGCTTTCCCTTCTCTTTTTAAGATTTCTGGCAACAAGAACTATAAGCTTGCAGATGTGATTTCCGCGGATAGAAACTGAAATTTCAACTTTAAACGAAACTTCACAGAATCTGAGGTAAATCTTTACGCTGACCTGATGCTTAGGATTGGTGATGAACCACCGGTTTTGGATGGCTTGCAAGATACCAGAAGATGGGCCCTTGATAGCTCTGGTTTCTTTAGCGTCAAAACTCTATATGCTAAAATGGTTGATGACCGTGGTATCGCAGATTTTCCTTATCAGTTTGTATGGAAGAAGTCAGTTCCACCTAAGATTAATTTTCTGGTTTGGTATATTTTTCATGGGAAGCTGAATACAATTGATATGTTACAAGCTAAAGGGATAGATATTCATAATTCGTGTGTCCTTTGTGGAGATGATACGGAGTCTCATGATCATATTTTTCTTTGCTGCAAAATAGCACATAAGCTATGGTCTGCAGCAATTCCTAGTAGCTACTGGTCCTGGGTTATTCCTAGAAGTATTATTATGTTAGCAATCGGGTGGCATCATGGGAATGTTTCAGATACGGGGAACTTTGTTTGGAGCTTAATACCACCTGCAGTTTTATTCACAATCTGGACGGAGAGGAACAGACGAACTTTTGAGCAAAATCATACTTTCAAAACAGACTCAGCCTTAGAGATGGAAGTTAAATCTTTAATCCTCTCTTGGGCAAATGCAGCTGGAAGAAGACTTCATATAAATTTTGCTTCAATTGTAATGGCTAATTGGGAAGCCATATTTGTTTAATCTTACTGCTCTCTTTTTCTATTTCTTTTTCCTCTCTACTTCATGTAGAACTCTGTACATTCTATTGATTCAATAAATCTTCTCTTCTAATAAAAAAATAAAAAGAAACAGAGGGTGTGGTTTAATAGATAATCTGAATGAATAAGGAGGTACGTTATGTACATTTTTAAAGACGATAGTTAAAGTTTTTTCCAATCTAATTTACTGTGCAAACGTTCTGTTGTGATCAACTCCAAAGAAACCTCAAATCATGCATTAATAAGTTTTTATTTGGGGTTCCATTGGATGTCTGCAGACTCAGGCACATCGAGTACAAAAAAATAAAAAAACTTCAAATGGATTACAGATAGATTTATTATTTCTTTTTTACTTTTTTTAATTTGTTGATGTAATAAATTCTGAATGATTTTTTTTTAGATAAAAAAACAACAGTCCAACCAAAAGTTTCAATTGAATGGGAAAAGACCTAAATATAAAATAAAGTGCACACACTTATAAAATACGGCTATCTACAAAGAGTTTGTGGATAACAGTATTGTGGACATATCATGACTGCTACAGTGCTAATTGTTGAATGTTGATCGGGGTGCACAATGTTGAGTTGCGGAAGAAACAGTCTCTCGCGAATCGGTAGTTCACTAGCTGAACTGGATGAATTGCATCATAGAATAGACGATTATATCTATCACTGCATGGTTTTTGTCCAGGTATACACATTCCCGACGCACCAAATTTGCAGCACGGTGTTCTCCCATCCGCATATCCTGCATGAAAAATATATTTCAACTGTCATCAAAGCAGGAATTTATGTGTTATGCATTGGGGGTGAAATGATGTATCCCTTACCAAATTTAACAGGATCTTGAATCTTAGCATGAATTCGTGTAAAAAGATCGGCTTGCACAAAAGTAGAGCCTTGTAATCGGGAAGCAAGTCGTTCTAAGATAGCCAGAAGTCCATTGTTATAAATATTAACCGTATTGTTAACACCCTCTACACA
This sequence comes from Papaver somniferum, assembly GCF_003573695.1. Taxonomy (NCBI): domain Eukaryota; kingdom Viridiplantae; phylum Streptophyta; class Magnoliopsida; order Ranunculales; family Papaveraceae; genus Papaver; species Papaver somniferum. The sequence goes on along the minus strand of NW_020625264.1, from coordinate 1,626,047 downwards.
TAGAGTTTTCGGCTTTGGATCAGCCCTCGATATCACAATTGGTAAACATCCCATTGGACCGATACCAAATACTACGAATTTTCTCCCTCCTAATTTGTATATAGTCTGCAAAGTTCAGTACAATGCGCAAGACATATATAAGCATGCGCATTTCTATATAATCAGGTGTAAACACTTTGCGAAAAATAATGCATGGCAATGCATACATACCGTCACTTGTTGTTCGAAAGTGTCTAATAAGAGATTAGCAAATTTCCGAGGAGTATAAGTTTGGCTACTGTTGGAGAACTGATGGGGTTGTAGATAGTTGTTGAGATAGTCATTACCACCTGTGGAAATAACAAAGATAGACCTTGCCAAGGTATCCGAGAGGATTTTTGGGGTGCTGTAACTCCTAGGCAAATCATTTGTCACTGTGCTTTTGAAGTAGTTGATTTGTTCATCTAGAGTTAAGATGTCTCCCTGCGGTTTACATTCAAACAAGAAGAAAAATTAATTAGCTACAAACAAGAAGAAAACATAAGTTCTTGCATGCAACAATTTGATTGGGATGTAAATATTACCCTGGTTCCAGTTTGGGGAAGAATCCCTGATGCACCAGAGGCATAGTTGATACCAGTGGTTGTAATTCTTTTCGTTGCCTCTGACAGACTCAAATACGCTGGTGGATAAGGTAACCCAAGTAAGTGTGCTGCATGATCAAACAAAGCAATAACCAACATATTACTGTATTAATTATAAATGCATTTCTAGCGAACTATATATATATATATATATATATTTTTTTCGAACTATTTAGAGGGTACCTATGAAATCTCCTGCAGTAGCACCATTTGTAGCTCTTCCGGTTGGTTGTCCGGTGGGGAAATCAATTCCGTAGGGAGCAAAATTTGATTAAGGCTTGATTCTCTAGGAAGTTGTTATTTCCACTGTCTAGAAGAGAATCTCCAAAAATGTATACAGCTGGTACTAAAATTGCACTGGCACTACCTGATGATGATTTTCCCACAATTATAAATGTGAAACAAAGAAGATAAAAACGGAATGATAATTGAACGGACATTACCATAGTTTCGTTTCCCTGAAATTAATGAAGACTTGTTGATAGGTGACAAAATGCAATATACTGCTCATCTAAAGGAGAAGTTATGCGTTATCAAAAAAGAAAAAAAGGTTCGTGCAATATACTCCTCATCTAAAAGGACATAAAGAGGTTCATGCTTTATGAACCTTGTTTGCTCTTTCTTTTTAATATATTATTCAATTTACCGATAAAATGAGAAAGATATGCCTTACCGAAAAAGAAGAATCCTATTATAAGTGCTGATGAGTCCATTGGCGTGACTGTATTATGATAATAATGTCTAGTTGTCTACCAAATTGGTTAGGGGTATCCTAGTGTCATGTTAGAGGTCTAGATAACCCTTCTATTTCTTTAATGGACTAAAGTACCCTCCTATTTATTCAAACCTAATCATTAAAAAAAAATCGAAATCAAAATCAGTTTTTCTTTGATAATCATCATCAAATATATTTCAACCTGGAAAAAAAAATCCTAAAGAAAAATAAAATGATTGCAGTGACGATAATCAACAAAACCTCTAATCATTCAACATTCTCTAATGGTCGAAGAACACCAATTTCAATTTCAACCTAGACCGTCGGAAAGATAAAGTGACATGATTTGCGTTAGGGTTGCAGATGGATTTACGGTTGATTATTCTTAATTAACCAACCGTAACTATGATTTCTGAAGGTGTTACGGTTGGCGATTGAAGAATTACCAACCGTAAATCCTAAAAAACTATTTGGAATATCCAGTTACGGTTCATTTTGTAATCGTAAAAATATTTACGGTCGGTTTCGATTTTAACAATACAAATCGTAAAAATCTTGAGCGAGAATAATTTAAGTTTATAAGTTTGATTAGGTTGGCTTTGACTTAAATGTTATCAATCTAGCAAGTTATGGATGAATACCAGCCACCGACAAATGAACCATAACTTATTTACGGTTCACCTTGTAAGATAACAATCCAACCGTAACTGGTTTATAATCTCATCAGATACTAACCGTAAATAGCCCCTCCGGTTGGCTTTTGTGGTTAATTTTAACCCTTAGTGGCTCCTACGGTTGGCTTCTATAGTTAATTCCAATCGTAAATTGCCCTGAAATGGACATTGAAGCTAAGAGATCAACCATAGTAGGATCTCCATCGTGGAATATCTGTAAAATATGGTTTCTCTATCATATAGAGTTTCCCCCGCCTCCAATTTTCCAAAACCTCTCTATTTTATCTCTCCACCAAACCTAACTCTTAATATGATTTAACTTTTCATTAAATATAAAAAAAGTTCATAAACCTAAATTAACAACACTAACTAAATAAGGGATTTTAGCTATAATGAAAATTATATAGATAAGGGGTTTTTGAAATTACTAACAGGTGACCCTTTTTATCCTATTATATTAACAAAAACAAAAAGATATGCAACATTAGGTAATGTGGATCACTAATATCTTTCATTTTCCTAATTGAAGAGGTAGGAATCAAAATTAATGCTGAGTTTCGGTTTTGTTTTGCCTTATAACTCTATTATGTTTTGAGGATTAGGTTGATGCGCTCTGGAGAAAGAAAAAGATGGAGAAACACCAAATCTATAGTAAAAGAGGAAACAAGTTTGAGTTTTAGAGGATTTCTCCTTCTTTGATTGAGATATATAGAAAATACCACTACAACTCTGAATACGATTATTTCAGTTTCATTAATTAAATAACATGCAAGTGTTGATTAACATCTTTTGTCTGCTTGCATATTGTGTTTTGTCATTGATAGGCCAAAAGTTTTGAATTGCAAGATCCAGTTCTGCACTGGTTGCACTTGAGCATCCAGTACCCGTTGTCTTGTCTTGGAGTATTAGCTCAACTGATACAAGGGTTTATGTTAACTGACTAGATGAGATGTAGGAATCAAAATTCCGCTTCTAGATGAAAATGGTAGTTCCAGTCAAAACTAATGCAGGATTAGGTTGATGTTCAAAGAAGATGGAGAGAGTAGGAGGAGTTCATTAGTAACATTGAATTCCGTTGCTTCAACTAGTAAATGGATGAAAATTTCATTGATCAATCCGTATTATTATCTTCTTTTTCGTTAAACATAACATCATATTTTCTCATTGTTTATAATGGTGACATGGGAAGTAACTATGAAAGGAAAAAACTGTTTTGGTGGTAGTAGTCATTGATTGAAGAAACTACCTTGTTGAGTTCTAGTCCTTACTTAAAAAGATTAATGAATGGGGTTTGATTCTTTTTATTAATATTGGGGACTGACTTCATAGTCTATCTTAATAAAACTACCAAATAAACAAAGATTTATGCTATTTTCACGGTTCACAAATGAAGCCTAAGAGCAACTGCAGTGGTGCGAGTATAACCAAAGACCAAAGAGGAAAAAAAAGATCAAATTTTGGGTTTAGTATGGTGTGTGACGCTACGGTGGAAAGACTAAATTTGGTCAGACGTACATTATACGTTCGCCTGGTGTGGGGCGTAGACTATACCAACGCCTGATTGGGACGTGCACTAAAAAAAAAAAAATGAAAGAAGTGGGGCGGAGGTATAATGCCAGCCCCACTAAAATGATTTTGGAAACAAAGAATGGGGCGGGGGTATAATGCCCGCCCCATAAAAAATAATTAAAAAAAAGAAATGGGGCGTAGACTTTACGTACGCCCCATGCGAAGCGTAAACTATACCAACGCCTGGTGTGGGGCGTAGACTATACCAACGCCTGATGTGGGACGTGCACTATATGTCCGCCTGGTGGTGGGGCCTGAAGTATATCAACGCTCGACTATATCTGGATTTAGTCTTGGTCCCAGACCAAATATACTCTGGGTTTTAGTCGTTGATCAAAATTTGATCGATAGTACGTTCCACTACGTCTGTTCAAAAGACCAAATATTTGGGTTTACTCTCCCACTGTGGACGCTCTAAGGAGATTGAAATTACTAGAATCTTACCAGTATTAACACCCGACTGTACATGGAGAGCATTTTACATGTTTAGATAAATGAACAGTAACAACACAATGTAAAATATCCGATATTCTTATTACATTGCTTTTAACCAAAAATGATGTTGACTTTGTTATATTTTTACTTAATTTTATATTCTGGTAGCTATCTTCAATATTTTATTTCAGCACTATTATCTTATTTTTAGTTAAGATAAATAATAGCGAACATAATCAGCGAACACATTGATCTGTCTGGTAACTTGTGTCGGATTCTCATTGTATTCAATAGCTACTATCCAAGACAACAAGTACATTACGCTCAAGAAGTTTGTAGATTTTGTTAACAAACTATCACTATGTATTAAACCTTTCAGCAAGAAAATAAATAAGTCCTCTTGATTTTATAACCTGTTTGCTTCAAAATATGGTGAACAAAATAAGTCTGATTTTGAAAAAGTAACACGAGATTCAAGTTGGCTTTCAGACGGTGTTCTCTGGTTATTTTCAGCAGTCATTCGAAAAAAAATGCCTTACCTTCTTCTCAAGAAGATGCATTGGTAGCTAGTCAGCACTTTTTACATGTATGCATGATGAAACATCAATAAATACATACCTCTATCTCTCTACAATGTTTCTTTAGAATACAGCTAATCCTCTAATCCTTCTCTTCTCAACTAATAGCTTTAGATTTAGAATTTTTATGCGGAGTATCCAATTTCTTCTGTATTTAGTTATCTTTGGTTCAAAAGGCAACTACTAAAGTCGAGAGTAAACTCTAAATCCTTGTACCAGATAATCCTAATCCACACAAAACAAATATCTTTACTCTCAACATCTCTGTTTTATCCTCTTGTTCTTCACTGTATCCTTTAAGGAAAGTAAAAATTGTTAAGAAGAGGATTGAAGATCGAACAAGGGGATAATACCGAGATGTTGAGAGTAGGTAGATTTTGATCATCTTGTGTGGTGTGTGGGTTATTGGGTACTAGGATTTAGATGTTTTGCATGGTTAGGAGTGGATGTTGATATGACCAATACACCTAAACCCATCCACATTGCAGCTGGTTAGGATTGTTGCTAATAATTGTAGCCATATTGTAGCCATTGTAGCCAAACTGATGTTGTCTACATTGGTGGGTCTCCGTCTCACAGATTGCCTTACATTTCTATTGAAGGTTTGTCCTTATTAATTCCATTGTAATGTAATTCTAAATCATGGGTGAAATATATATGCAGTGCATCATCATCAACTGTTGAGGTATTGTCCAACTAGTTGGGAAAGACATTCTGTAAAATCACTTCCTCTATCCCTAACAAACCTTTGGTTCAGAAACGATTCTAGATTCTAAGACAAATTCATTTTGATATAGTAAAACTTGGATGATTCTGTTTTTGCTGGCAAGATTTGTTACGATGATACTAGTCCTTCAAATAAAGTTGACGAAGATGATCATGCAGAAGTGAAATAGAAACTATTGTTATATGTGGGGGTGGATTGGGGTTTGTTCTATGTTTTGCTTCCAAAGAAACAAAATTAGTGATCTTAGGATCTGATATTTGTTGATTCTTTTGCTTTAGTTTAAGATATGCGGTCATAATCAGAATAATTGGGTGTAATAAATGGACCAAAGATTTCTGGCACGCAAATTAATATGAAATGGACGCTAATCCAATCATACAAGATCCTTGACATTTCTAAGGCCGGCCAAGTAAATTATATTCTCAATCACAGAATATGAATATATCCAGGTCAAGCTCAATTTTTTTATTCTGGTCAATAAATTTACATCCTTTTTTGTTTCCGTGGCCTTAGAGCGTCCACGGTGGGAAAGTAAACCCAAATATCTGGTCTTTTGAACAGACGTAGTGGAAAGTACTATCGATCAAATTTTGATCAACGACTAAAACCCAGAGTATATTTGGTCTGGGACCAAGACTAAACCCAGATATAGTCGAGCGTTGATATACTTCACGCCCCACCACAAGGCGGACATATAGTGCACGTCCCACATCAGGCGTTGGTATAGTCTACGCCCCACACCAGGCGTTGGTATAGTTTACGCTCCACATGGGGCGTACGTAAAGTCTACGCCCCATTTTTTTTTTAATTATTTTGTATGGGGCGGGCATTATACCCCCGCCCCATTCTTTGTTTTCAAAATCAATTTAGTGGGGCGGGCTTTATACCTCCGCCCCACTTCTTTCATTTTTTTTTTCTTTTTTAGTGCACGTCTCAATCAGGCGTTGGTATAGTCTACGCCCCACACCAGGCGAACGTATAATGCACGTCTGACTAAATTTAGTCTTTCCACCATAACGTCACACACCATACTAAACCCAAAATTTGATCTTTTTTTCCCTCTTTGGTCTTTGGTTATACTCGCACCACTGCAGTTGGGGTTAGAGAGTAACGAATTGCATGACCAGGACTAGACTAGAGATAGACTGAATGAATATGAGAATATACTTCCAACACAACCTTAATAATGATCTAGTTTAGTTAATGGATGAAAAATTCATTCAGCCAAAATTAAGATAATTAATAGGGAAAAACCATTTTTATTAGAGGGAAAACCGACATTAGTCTAGGATATATGACTTCGGGTCATTATTGGGTGGATTTAAAGTAACTTTCCCCTATCAGAATAAATACTTTTGGGAGTTTAGCGATTTAAAAATACTTCGGGTCACTCTTTAATCTTTCCAAACTAACCGCACGTCCACATCCCATTTAACCCTAATATTTTTAACGATTTAGTGGCGAGTGTAGATTTCCCCATTAGTGGTGTTGATATGGATGTCAAGTACCGGATGAAATTACAACACTCCATTGACTATTTTGTTCACCGATCATGAAGATCACACAAACTTAATCCGATGAATTTGTTTTTTCTTTATTTTTCCGGTATGGGAGTTGTTCATCAAATTACAATACTTCATTGACTATTTTGTTCATCTATCACGAAGATGATCACCCATACACAATTGTGATTATATGGGCTTCAAGTTCTGATAGTAGTTGATACGTAGCCCTTCAGGATCCTGACTACTCTAAATCAGCAAAAGACCCAATGGAAGTAGTAAACTAAATATGCTCATTCTCCATCATAATTTTAAGTTCTTTCTCCCAACAAGATATATCTCTGGCCAGTCGTTATCATCTTCCTCCATAATCTCGCTGTCCGAGATGATACTAAACTCCAAAAATATTTCTTTTTGACAAGGGAAAGCTTATTGTCAAATCCACACAATAATGACTAGAAGTCAAATGTCCTTAGACCTTTCCTCTAGCAAAAGTGGCTTTCCCCCCTACTAATTATCGAAATTAATTGTTTTTAATAATCGAACAAGTTGATGACCAAAGATCGTTGCTAACGTTTGAAGCTTATAAATAGTAGTTCATATCTAAGCCATTCTGCGTATTCATTCATCAAACAAAAATTTAAATTCAGAAAATCTAAGTAGCCATGGTTTCATTCAATACTCATACCCAATTTCATCATCTCCTTATTATTCATCTTCATATTTTGTTCTTTTTATTGATCATCATCACTCAGTTCCCTCTAGCCTCACTTTGCTGCCATGAAGAGGATAGAAGAGCTCTCTTAAACTTAAAATCTTCTTTGAGCGACTCTTCAAATCGTTTATCATCATGGCAAAAAGGCAGCCAACATGAAAAATGTTGTAATTGGCATGGCATTAGATGTTCCAATGACTCATTTCGGGTGGTTTCCATCTACCTACGGAACACAGACCTGGAAGATTATTACAACAAACAATCTGATTATACTACTGCAGATGCCTCTGATCCACCGAGCACGGCACTGACCGGTAAGTTTCCTGCTGCTTCCCTTACTAGAGTTACTCATTTGGAGTATCTTGATCTTTCCTTCAACAATTTTCAGGAATCGCAAATCCCGCGTCAGTTTTATGAACTAACATCACTCACTCATCTTGATCTCTCCAACTCTAACCTTGCAGCATCGATTCCGATACAATTCAGCAACCTATCCTCTCTACAGTATCTCGATTTATCTTGCACTTCTGATTATTTCTTCACTTCTTGCTTGCAAACATCATCTACAAAATGGCTCAGAGGTTTAGTGAATCTCAAGGTGTTAAGGTTGAGTGGTATCGGTCTATATGAGGCCACATCTGCGCAAAAGAATTTTAGTGCACATAATCGTATCTTTCTAATCTAAGGGAGCTCGATCTCTCTTATTGCAATATATCTAGCCCAATTTTCCCCATCCGTGAATTTCACAATCTTTCCCATTTATCATCATTTAAAATGAACAGAAATTATCAACTCACTTCTCTAATCCCAGTACAGATGGCCAATTTAACTTCACTTTCTATTCTTGAGTTAATTGACTGTCAGCTACATGGTTCAGCCCCTTATCTTCCTCAACTCAAAGAGCTTGATGTGAGTGGTAACGGCGATCTTCATGTTGATCTAACTTGGATGTTCAAACATCGATGCCCCAAACTGCACCGTTATTTTCAAATATCAAATACTGTAGTAAACAAATCAATCCCGAGTTCATTTTCAAATGGGCCGTTATTGGTCATTCTTTATGCCTCTTCATGTTATATTCAGGGACCTTTACCTTCTTCGCTGTATAATCTTTCTTATCTTAAAATTCTAGACCTCTCTTACAATTCCATAACAGGTTTTATTCATCCTTCAATCTCCAACTTGAAAATCCTTCGCTATCTGGACTTGTCTTTCAATAGTTTTCAAGGGTCCATGCCAAAATCAATCTGTCAGAATTTTCCTCTCGAAGTACTTAATTTGGAATTTAATAATTTAACAACAAGAATCCCAAGCTGCATATCAAAGCTCCAAAATCTTAGGGAATTTACAGCTACTGGAAACTTTATTGAGGGTAATATAGTTACATTATTCTTTTTGGTTAGTCTAAGCTCTCTACGGTTGAGTTCATGTAATCTCAAAGAGTTATTCCCTATTTAAGTTTGTAATTTGACAAATCTTGAAGAATTGGATGTGTCTCAGAATAGTTTAACAGGAACTATCCCTTCTCGTCTCTTCAAACTGAAATATCTTCGTAAGATAAATGTGGGGGAGAACAAACTTCACGGTCTAGTGTCTCTTCCACCTCAAGGTATAGAAGAGTTTGATCTGTCAAATAACAAGTTCAGTGGGGAAATCTCATTAGAATTTGGAAAAAGACTATCTCAGGCAACCACTGTCCATTTAGGTGGTAATGAACTTTCTGGTTCAATTCCGTTTACTATATGTCCAACAGAACCAGGCTTTATTCACATCTACTAGCTCTATTGATCTGTCTAACAACAAGCTTTCTGGGAGTATACCTTCTAATATAGGGTACTACGGAAGCCTGGAGACTCTCAAACTTGGCCACAACAATCTCTCAGGAAAAGTTACCGAGGAGCTTAAATTAGCCGAATACTTGAGTTTTCTGCAATTAAACAACAACTATCTCGATGGTACTCCTCTTAACCTCATCAGTGAATTTTACCGGTTGGAATTTCTTAACTTGGCAGATAACAACTTTGAAGACAGTATACCAGCTGCTCTTGGTTTACTTCAAGGCCTTCGTTTTTTTTCTTTAAGGTCGAACAAGTTCAGTGGGTCAATACCGGAAGAGATTATTCATTTGCAAAATCTCCAACTATTAGATTTATCACTAAACAACTTCTCAGGCCGTATTCCTAACAATTTAGGGAACTTGAGTGGATTGATAGATACTAGCGACTATTTATTGCCTGAGAGTTATGGTGATGTTCGGTTGGACATCGCAACCAAAGGGATAATGATAGAAATTAAGAAATTAACCGACTACAGTTCAATGATTGACCTATCGAGCAATAATTTTGACGGAGACATTCCAAAAGAGATTGGCTTGTTAAAATTGCTTTTGTCGCTTAATCTGTCCCATAATCATTTCTCGGGTGCTGTCCCAGAAAGTATTGCAGACTTGTTAGGGCTAGAGTCTCTGGATTTGAGTTCTAATAAATTGTCTGGGCATATCCCACAAGCTCTGACAACAATCGATTCTCTTGCTGTCCTAAACTTATCTTCAAATAACCTGAGTGGAAGGATTCCTAGAGAACCTCATTTTGATACACTTAGTTTGGATGGTTCTGCTTTTTCAGGGAATGAGTTATTGTGTGGATATCCTACCAAAAAAATTTGTGAGAGTAATTCCAATACTAATACTAGTGATGGGAATAATGAATTTGATGAAGTCGATCAAGAGGATGCAAAAGACAAGTTGTTGTTGTATGCTATCTCTGCCTTGGGGTTTGGAGTTGGTTTTTGGGGTTTGTTCTTTGTTCTATTTCTAAAGAAACAAAAATGGTGGTTTCCGTATTGGACGTTTATTGATTCTATTGTTGTTAGAATAATCAATTGTATCCACAACACACGATGGTAATACTATTCTCCTCTTTTAGGTTGTAACTTTGAGTATTGGAGGTGTTTTTCTTTACTATTATGCTTATAATAATATTTGATGGTGATAATGTTCTCTTTCTTTCGGTTTTAACTTTGAGTATTGCATATGTTTTCTAACTATCATTTCTTATAATGAATTTTGTAATCGAAAAATGTGGCTAATGACTTTTCTATCGCATATGGAAATGTGGCTGAAAGACCTGAATAAGACTTTGAAATTAATAAAGAAAGTGTGGTTGTGAAAATTCTAAATAACTCCGAGAAATTAGCACAAACTATAAAGGTTGATGAAAATCCTTTAAAAAAACTCTGAAACTGGTAACACTACAGGTGTGGCTAAATCTACTAACTAATACATATTTAAATGTAGATCCGTGGTTAACTAAACTGTGTCTGAAAGTCCAAAATGACACCACTGAAAGTGTGGTTGAAACACCTACAACACTCATCACCTGTAAGTGTGGCTGAAAGACCTCAGCGACACCGACAGGTAAGTAAACCATACCGACAGCGTGGTTGAGAAACCAATATAATGCAGACAGGTAAGTAACAATAAATAAACTGTGGTTGGAAGTCCATACAGCAGCCCTTAGATTTAGTGACCTTTGATATAAGCGCGCCTGAAATCCAGCGTTAAAGTTCGAGATATTTTGTAAAAGGGTGGTAAATTTACTATGTAATTAGGGTCTGGATCGTAGAATATGCACTTGATGCGCTAGGGGCATAAATTCACAGTTGACCGTTAAAAAAGTGTTAGTTGACATTTTTAATTCTGGAAAACCTTAAACATTAGTTGAATGGCGTTGACCGTTTAGATATCGTAAAACACTTGCATCTTTCTTCTTTTTCCATCTTCATTTTATTGATTTATTTTGTCTCAGAGTCGGAACTTGTTTGGAAAAGGTTCAGAAAATATACCCCTGTAGAGTTAAAATGCATGCCCACTGCGACTGTTGCAACTACCGTTGAAGGTTTGATTGTTCTCTAGGTGAAGATTATAAATAGATATTCCCTCCGTTCCTAATTAATAGTATGATTTTGTTTTCAGAGAAAAATTAAGAAATTAAGAGAACTAATCCTTAAGTGGTCTTCATGACACTTATCAATAAAAGAAGTGAAGTGAAATGATACATTTGTCAGCAAAAGAAATAAAGTGAAATTGTCTACATGACACTTGTCATCAAAAGAAGTCAAGAGAAAAGTGATCCTAGAAAACTAAAGTAATATTTGACTTTCCCGATTAGAAAACTAGCCTATTTTTTTTGAACATCTATTTATAAAAAATAGCCTATTATTTAGAAACGGAGGGAGTAAAAGAAAAAGATTTTCTTTGCTTTTGAATTATTTTTAAAATTCTGCTTATTCATTCCTATCATTATCATCAGGTGCCTTTCCCCCTCGATATGAACCCTATTTTGTTTGTATGATTTTATGCAATGTTAATTTTTAGCATCAGTTTATTGCTAATTAAGGTAAATAAAAACACAGTAGGAGTTCATGCAAGTGATTTTGCTGTTGGAAGATTGTGCAAATGCTAATTAAGCTCATTACTTTATTTCTTATCCCCTAATTTAATCTCAATCACAAAGTAACTATTCGCCAATTTGAGTAGTTTATTGATGAATTTGGTAGTTTGATGCTTAAGGTCTCTACTTGAACTTTTTTGTGATCAAAATGCGAAGTAGGTATAGAACACTCAAGATCTTCGACCAAATGTCGTTGGAGAACCTGGATACCCATTCTTTAGATCGGCGGCCCTAAAAGAAAATATACTGGGTCAAGTTTCATATGGGTCGGGTCAGTTTGTTGCTGTTAAGCATTTAACGGGTTTATAAATATTATGTCATTACCAATTTCACAAGGGCATTTAAGTAAACAAGTTAGATGTTCAAAGTTAGTTTTCGACCCTAATGCATCAACTGCATCTTCTACGATCCAGACTCTAATTAGGCAAAAAAACATATGACCCATTTACAAAATATCTCTTAAAGTTCTTATTAGGACAAAGGTGGAAAGCGTTGCTGAAGTCATGAGCAACACTCAGAACTTAGTAACTCATGGTGAAAGTGTGGCTGAAAAACCTTAGTGACAGGTATCAAGTACGAAAAGCGTGGTGAAAAGACCTATGCACCACCGACAAGTAACTGTAAAGTGTGGCTGAAAATCCGATATTTCTCTAAGAGTTTTATTAGCACTACAGGAAAGCATGGCTGAAGTTGAGGGAAATATATACAAATTAGTAACACGTTGAATTAGATCTAAACAGACCAAATTCTATAACAAAATTAAATGAAAATTGAGAAAACAGTTGGGAACGGTTTTATCCTTTCTGGAATGATTTTAGCTAAATGGATTTGGATCGAATTAGCTGGAATTTTCGTTCGCCCCCACGGTAATCTAGTGCCAAATTTAATGTTAGGGCCTACACAAAGAACCGGCATTGAATAAAGACTTTGCATTAATTTTCAACAATTAAATTAGCATATGTAGTGTCTTAATGTTAGAAACAAGTTGAGAGTTTAATAACAATTACATATTGGAGATTTAGTGATTGAGTTATTTCCACATCCACCTAAATCTAGTCCACTCAAATTAGCATCTATTGAATCCAATTTATTAAAAAAAAATGCCTACCAAAATGCCTACCAAAATTGAGTGAAATCGCAAAAAAAAAAAATGCCTACCAAAATGCCTACCAAAATCATAATTAAGAAGAAAAAAAATGCCTACCAAAATCATTTTCTTCTTTTCTATACTCATTCTTGTAGTGAAATCGCAAAAAATTCAAGAAGATGATGAAGAAAGGAGTATTCTACTAAACCTCAAGAAAGAATTTGGAAAATGCATCAACTTTGGAGTCATGGATTTCAGATAAGTCTCATCACTGCAATTGGGTAGGTATAAATTGTGACACCCATAATTCTATTTTAAGAATTTTGCTTACAAATATGAATATTACAAAAGACGTTCCAAATTTTATATGTGATTTAAAAAGTTTAATACAAATTGATCTTTCTTATAATCATGTACATGGAGAATTTCCGGTTTCTATCTTGAGTGGTTCAAAACTTTAGTATTTGAATCTTTCCTTCAATCACTTAGTTGGTGAAATTCCGAATGATATCGGATCGTTGTGGGATCTTTAAGTTTTGGATCTTTCGACGAACAATTTGAGCGGGAAAATCCCGGATAATTTATTTTTGGTAAAATATTTAACGGCTGTGACTCTATGGGGCAACAAATTATCCGATGAGATTCCAAGAGAAATCGAATGTTTGAATATGGAGTATGTCGAACTTTCGAAAATAATTGTTGGAAACAAAGCACTATAATCAAATCACACAAAGAAACCGCTGAGTCGCGTACTAGGTCGCTATCTTTAAGGTGTTTCGCGACTCTGCCTCTTGATTGTGCTAGCAGTCAGTTTTTTGTTGAAACCCTATGGGATAAAACAGCTTATCTCTTTCGATTTCTCTGCACTGAGAAATCGAATCAATAATAACTCTTTCAACAACACTTGCTCAGAAAACTTGACGAAATAAAAATAACGTTCAATCTTTTCTCTTCCAGAAACCAGTTTTTTTTTTTATAATCAAAAAGAATCAATGAAATTAATGGAAAATTAATTTTCGATTAAATGCCAATTAAATTTCTTTGTAACAGCAAAAAACGGCCGTATTAAAATTTCAACATTAACTGTAATTAATCATGATATAATTATCTTAATACGTTTTGAAAATTTAAGTTAAAAACAGCAAAAAAAAAATTGTTTCTGGATCAGCAATGCCTATAGTGTGGACTAATGTAATATAATATATAGTATAAATAGTATATACCCTAGTGAAATTGTGTGGGGTGGGAATTGAACCCATGCCTATAGTGTGGGAGCTCAAAACAATGCCACCATACTATCTCTCTAACTTTGTCATATTATTACAAAACTATGTTTTTTAAATATATACCCCAACAATAATAAGTTAACGGGTCCGATTCCTGAAGGTATTGGCAAACTGATGAATTTGACATACTTAATTATGATTTTTGTTATTGGGAAAGCTAAAACGTTTGGGAAAAACCGACTCCTGATCCTACAGATCGGACTTATAGTCAACAACGGCTGAAACATAACGGTTTTGTTGTTTCCTTTTGTATCGCTTTCCACAACCGTCACCCTCAAAGACCATCACTGGTGTCTAACAAGACCATCATGGCACTCACCGTTAATTAATGTTGGCTCTCCAAACCTTATATCTAGTTGATTCTTTTTCTTCCTAATCTCTTCATATTTTATTATCAGCTAATGTAAACCATCCTTAAGTACTCTCAGCTCAATTGATTAAAAAATATCTATTGATCTCCATCATAGTGTCTTTCCTTTTTATCAATTGGTATTTGTATCTATTTCAAGTGGTGTTTCTAGTAACGGTTGAGAAATTGTGGTGATAGTGGTTCTGCAATGGACAAGGCTAAAAAAATTGATGCCCTGAAGTAGATGCAGATATCAAGATTATCCTATTAGACTTCACCATTAATTTAGGATACCTTGGATGAACTTGTAATATGGAAATATAATGACAGTAGTATATGTAATCAATCAACATCTGTTAGCTATTTTAACGAAGTGGCGATTATGAATCATGTTAACAACAACCCGAGAAAAATCCTAGAGACTTTGAATCATGTTAACAACAACCCGAGAAATTCCAGCGATATCTCTTTCACTGGACTGACCTTTTGTTTTCACGGATTAGTTATAAAGGTCGATGGATTGTTTTCCCAACTCGATTGGACTGCCATCGAAGTGCGCGTCCTAGTATCTACTCATGAAACTTATCGCTCATTGTTATTTCTTTTACAATAACATTTATGATTCATTATATATGAAATTGGCCAAAATCACCTGTTTACATCTGCTATGAAGATTGGATGAAAATCCTTTAATCAAATCAAAACTCTTAAAGGTCACACAATATTTGGTCGACGCTGGAAAGGTAAGTGTTCGAAAAAATTCTTAGTTCCACCCATATTGACCCAAAATCAATATTATTTGACCACGGTCAGCTTTCCCTAAATATATTTTGGCTTTTCGTATAACAAAAATCAAAAATAAATGATAGATACTCAACTAAGAGTAAATAAACACGAAGAGGCATGAAAAAGAAACACAGAGACACGACCTCCACATTTTATATTTTTAATATCCATTTTTCATGCAATACGTATTATTAATACAAGAGTAAATTTTGTGGTGATCAAATAGTGAAATGCAAAGAAACTCAAGATGATATAGTTTTAAAGCGACAAATTATATGCAAACTGTGAAAGTCGAAAAGGTTACAGAAATGAGCGATAAATTCGAGCAAATACCAACAACAAAGGGCGGTTTAAAGCACACAACTACGCAAAGGAATCAAAATAACTGAGGCAGGTACAAATTTACCCTTACATATGATATCATATTTATCTCTTCCATCAACATGCGTAAGCATTAGAAGATAAAAGTATCTTCATTCTAATAAACACTTCAAATTCTTCCTTCAAAGTCGAAAAACAGAGGTAATTATGGGAATACAAGTTTAAAAAATTAATTAAATGTTTTTTGGCGATAGAATTAAAATTAAAAATATGGTAGAACATCATTAGGAACCGTAACTTTAGCGACCTGTAGTTATGCTGGATCGATTATCGAACCAATTAATCATGACGTTTAAAAGGGAAATGGTAGTGCTTTGCCTCTTCTTATGATTAAATGCAGGGATAAAATATATTACGCCAAATAAGAAAAGAAGGTACATCGTTTAAAAGTCTTATACCCCAAGCTTGGGAGCGCCTAGATAATCATCTAAAAAGAAGAACAAAGAGTCTACAATTTGGGAGAATCAGGACAAACAGGCTCCGTGTGCAGCAAAGTTTGAATGGTACTGTCAGCGAAGTTGTTCTCCTTGACCCTTACCATCATCTAAATTAGCATCTCCCTCCTTGGCACCATCATCATTCTCCCGACCCTTTTCATCTCCCTCATCCACCTCATCTTCCTAATCTTCATGGGCTTCACTGTCAGAGATATCTTCTACCTCTTCATTTGCCTCAACCTCAGGAAACTTGAGATCAAGCAGAGGAAGCTCATAATTGTTACAAATCTGGTCAGCGATAGATCGAGTATGCTTGTTTCGCTCAAGAGTTGCATTCTTTATGGTATTGGTGACAGAAACCATCATCGTCCATTTAAGCTTGGAATATTTTGAGTTCCTTGAAGAAAGATCCAGTTTAAGCGTGCCCAAATCTTTGGAAACGGTAGCAATTTCTTGGACATAATTCTTCTCAGTCTCTCCAAAGAAAAGGAAAGGAGATTAGCATCGCATTCAATCAAAACGATTATAAATAAAACTTAATGCACACTGAGGCAATTTTTCAGGAGAACCTTCTTTTTGAGAAAGGATCGCCTTAAGGGTTTCAGCATGTCCGATTTCTAGACGATTGCATTTTGCGGCTTCAACCCTTGAATTCTCAACCAAGCATAAGTATTTTTCAAAATCTTCACCGCTTTCGACGAGTAAGCGAGAATTAATCATATTGTCTCGTGCAACTAAAGGCTCATTCTCATCCTTAACGCGATCCCTTTCCGCGTTAGCCTAGAGAATATCCTCTAAAACTTGGGTACCTTAGTGACTATTTGGTCCTTCTCGAATATCAAAGCGCCTCTCTTTTTCTTTAAATCCTTGATTACACCCTTATGAGTGCGCAGTTGGGTCTTAAGAGTTTCATTGACAGATAGCACCTTCACGCACTCCAATTTAAGATACTCATATTTTAATTTGTGCTCATCCATGCTACTTGCTTCTTAGTCAAAGGTATCAGGTTGGTCAAGTACATAATTGAGATGTTCTAAGAGGAACGAATCTTCAACAGGAAAGTTGATTGCTTGGTTGGTCAGATTAAAAATTTTCGCAAGCAAGTATTATAGATGAAAATAAAAATGCAAGATCGCGCGATAATATTCAAGCGCGAAAATATTGGCCAACTTATCCAGGAGTTGGGCATTCCTATTACGAAGTTCAACCACAGTTGAGGCATAGACAGATAGCTCCCCTTGAATTTGGAAAGTAAAGACTATGGATTTTCTCGCGCTGGTTACGGATCAGAACCTCAGATTTGCAATTATCCTCTGAGAGAACCAGATTCCGCCGAGAGTTATAAGTTGTCATTAACCGATTGTTAAGGAGAATAATTAGAATAAGCCAAAGAGAATAATCAATAAAAAAGACTTACTAGGAGTTCAACGGAGAAATGAACTTCTGGACTCAAGGTCGAGGCAATTTCACTCCGAGAACTATGCTCCAAGGATAGCTCAACACACAACTTCATCATCTCATTGGATACTTGAGAAAGGGAAAGATCATCAACGACTGTAAGGGGGAGTTCAAGATCTTTGAAACAATCTCAGTATTCGCGTAAGCATAATTAAGGGCAAAGTCCCTCTTATCAAGCAAATATCTATTCTGAGAAGAAGACGAGCTTGTGCCTCCATAAGAAAGGTACCCAGAAGACTTACCGAAAAGACCATCATCCTCAGGAGCTTCAAGAGGAGAAGTAGGCTGAGGTTCTTCATGCGAAACTGACGCATCATCGAGGTTGATCGAGGGATATTGTTGAGGGGCCTTGGACCTTGCTGCATTTTTTTTTCCCTTTGGAAGGAACTTTCTTTGCCTTAAGGATGGGATGAGTTTTCTTAGAGTTAAGAGCCTCATCCTCAGGAATAGAAGAAACATTTCTAGACTCGCCCTACACGAACAAAGATAGGTAAGAAACGGAGGCAACAATACAGTTTAAAGGTGAAAAATAATTTATTTCTTACTTTCTGGCAGCACGGGGACTTTCTCTTGAGCGATGCTTTCTTCTCATTCTTCTTCCTATGAAATTAGAAGTACACATGGATGAAGTGCGAAGCTAAAAAGTCAAGGGATGAGAATAAATAAAGTGAGAAAAAGTGAATGATTATGTCCTCAGCCACCCCAGGCCAGTTGATAACCCAAGGACTGTAATCCGGGAATTGATGACCTTCAGGAAGACCAGCGCAAGCAAACAGATCCATCCATGTCCTTACCAAAGATATAGGGACCTTCAAGAATAACCGGGAACTTCATCCTATTATTGTCACTAGAATGGCAAGTAGCATCATTAGAATCGCCACGAATATCAACGTCCCTCATAAATTTTTTATTGTCTGAAATACCCTTCAGTCGAGAAAAAAGGATAGCTCAACGCCTATTTCTATGGGCGACAAGATGGACCCAATAGTGCTCAAAGAAAGAGTCTACGGTATATTATGCACGATCAGCGCAAACTTTGGATACAAAGACTCAGCACCAGCGGTGCGGAGAGAAAAATCAACTAGAATTCTGATGGCGTCGCCACACAATTGAAATATCGCCCCTGGACATTTCTAGTGAGATAGGATCTCATAAAAGAGAGGAAACAATGGGTTAAAAAGTGTTGGAACAATTGCTGAAATATGCCTACAAAATAATAAAACATAAAAAAACAAAAAAAATATTGTTATGGCTGAGTCGCATACTAGGTCGCTTTCATTAAGACGTTTCGCGGCTCTGTCCAAAATTGTGTAAGCAGTTCTTCAATTGCGCGTTGTCCCCAGATAAAACAACCGAGATCAAACTCTTACGCAATCGCTCTTGCACGGTGAGATGGTGTGCAACTTTTACACTTTCATTCTTGCTCAGAATCACTCTTGTAGAAAACATAAGATGCTCACACTTTTGTTTTTTTTTCTTCTAAAAATTCATTTTTTTTCTAACTCAAAAATGTAAAGAGAAAGAAAGACTCTCTCAACAGAAAAAAGTTTCAACATCTCTCCAACTCTCCAAGTTCCTTTTAGCACCGAAACATAAATGAAAAAACTCTCATAAGAAAATGTTCTTCAACTCCTCTAACTCTTTTCATAAAAAAAATCTGATTTTATTTTAATAGTCAAGGAAATAAATATGAGCAAATAAAGGACATTATTAAGATGTTAATTAGCTTCATTAACCCACTCAATTTGAAAACGGTTTTTTGGCATTAAAACAAAATAAATTCATCTTTTAAGGAAAGGAATAATGGTCACATTAAAACCATTTAATTGTGAGAATAACATTTGGAAATTAGTTAATGTTTTTAAAACATATATCTCAACAATCCTCCACTTATATTTTTCAAAACATTGAGCAAGAAATTATAGAATTGTGCATAAGCAAAGGTGTCTCGCGACTTGAACCTTTGCGTAGTGTTAATAGGCTCTCTTAAATCTGACCA
This sequence comes from Papaver somniferum, assembly GCF_003573695.1. Lineage (NCBI taxonomy): Eukaryota > Viridiplantae > Streptophyta > Magnoliopsida > Ranunculales > Papaveraceae > Papaver > Papaver somniferum. Next base: position 1,606,275 of record NW_020625264.1, on the reverse strand, counting down.
TAGAGTGAACATAAATCTTGAACTCTAGGAGATAAAAGATTACTTAACACACACGACTATACTAGTGTAAATTCTAAAGCCATCACATTATGTCCATGTGCTTGTATCTCAGTTTAATGAATGATCTAGAGAACTACCCATATTCTCATAGAAAGCGGCCACACTTTCACATTCATATAGGTGAGTTTATCAAGAGTACTCCTGAAAGTACCCCACTCTAAATAGAGATATAAACATCATTAAGAGTTTATAATTTTAAAATTAAAATGAAACTCAACCTTTTTGTCGCTTCAGGATGTCATGACGTGGGATGAATTCTTCAAAAGCATGATTCTTACATCTCCATATCATTTATGACTTCGTCTAGTCCCTTTGAAACTATTTGTGAGTTGGGTATCCATCATAGATGACGCAATCTCAATGGGAATAAACCTCATCCCTAAGATGTATTCACATCTTCTTATCAATCCTTTCGTCAAAGGACTAATAAAAGCTCTTTCCAGACACTATATAATCCATTTACATAACATCAACTCTTATAGTTGTCATAACGTTCTCAATTCTTGCAATAGCCGCAGTACTATCACATTGGATTAATATGTGTTTTTCTCTATCCACTATAGAGGATCGAATCACTCCATCCATTAAAAGATTCAACTTAAAGGATGTCCAATCAGCTTTGCAATATCCTTAAAGAATTGCGGTAAACATTTTTATAATGTATTTCTAGGTGTAATGTGTGTTTGAAACACCTCATAACCTTCTCAAAATTTTACCAGTTTTCCATACTAGGATTGGTAAATCTGAATATAAAACCCCCACTATGGAAGCAATATATTACACCCCCACTACAAAAAATAATTATATATATATATATAGTCAATCACGTAGCAAAGAAGCATACTGAGCTACCATACTCATGTCTAGTGCAATCACACACAATCTCAAAAGCATTGACACTGAACCAAATGAGTGAAAACTAATTTACAGTCAGACTATATATATTTCTATCTCTTAAAATTCTATTTTCATTAAAATGAAATAGATTGACATAAAGAAAAAATTCATTTTAAAAACATGCACATCTTCAGTTAAGTCCTTCATGTGAAATAGTAAACTAAGCATGTTCTCAATTTCATTTTCATTCTAAAATTTTATAAGTTAGAACACAAATTCAGCAAACCACTTATGCATACAAAACAAAGAGCATTGTGCATTTTACTTTCATTAATTCTGAAATCATTAGAATGAATCAAGTAAACAATTTTTATTTTATAAATTGTTTTAAGGTTGTTTTTCAGAATATAAATGATAACTTATCTAACTTATATGATTTCTTTTATTGTAGAAATTAAACAGTTTTCCATTCTTGGTTTACATAGATTCTCATCCTTCAGTTACACAAAAGTATATATTTCTACTTATGACTATAACAAATCATACATTGTAGAAACAACATCAACAAAACAAGCATGTAAGTTATTTAGCGACATGTTTGCTTGTCTAAAAACAATGGGCCCATAAAAACTTTTTTTCCAACGATTTAATAGTTTGAAGAACAAAGTTACTCTCTATAAGAAGTTAATTTCCAGCAACACAATATTCATGACTAAAATTTAGTCTCACTATATATGCTTTTCTAGGTTCATTCTTACAGAATTACTTGTCACCTTCACTTTTCTAGTTCCTCTAATTTAAATCTATGTTGGTAAAACATAGGGTATGGAACCCCCACTATTTTTTGACTCAAACAAGAATTTCAAAACAATATCCAAAGATTCTAAAAATTGTGAAAAACAGATGAACCAATGATCTAAACCCAAAACGTTTTGCACATTATAGAGAATAAAAATTCAGACCATTTTTCGTGAAAGCAACATCACCAAATTCATTACTCAAAAATCATATTTGATATCAATACAAGTTACTTGAAGCATCTTTATCATATTCTCAAATATTTTATTTCATCCAATATCATTGCAAGTTGCGTAAGATTTGAAAATGTACATGCTTTTATGAGTTAGGTAAGATTATTACATACATGTTACTCAAAAGTTCACCAAGTTCATAAGAAAATATAAAATGCTCATATTCATCACTAACTCATGGATTTCTTAAAAGCATGACAAATTCAAATATTCAAAATTCAATTCATGTTATGATAAAATTGCAATATTATATTCAAACATTTTATCCATATAACCTATCATTTGTAGTAGTGAATCATCAAATTCAACACATTTCTAATCTCAATCTTGTTAATAAAAAGATAGGCGGAAACTAGAATTCTTTCTCATTTCGGAAGTATGAACATCTTTAACAAGATTGTCCTACCCAAAGTAAACTTTGAGATCGTACCAATACCGAAAATCCTAGTGATGTGAATCATAACCTATCAAAACAAACATGGTGTAAAACACCAATATATACCAACCTCTCACCGTATCCATAATTCACATTAACTTAGCTAGAAAAGCGTTGTCAATAACATTTGATATCCCTGTAATACCGTGCAACAATAGCAAATAAATTCATAATCAATATTATGTTCATTTCTTGGGGAGAGTTGATATTCACATTGGTATTGACTAGGTTTCAGAATATTTCGATTTTCGGTTCGTATATAATTCCATCTCATAAGTTCCAAACTTATATGAGTCACATGTTTAATGTCATACACAATAATTCTCAATATTTTGTTTCCCTAAAATTTATTCTAAGATTGAACAATCAATTTATTCAATTCAGAATGCCATTATTTGATCACTACAATTACTACAAATAGTTCATCAAACATACATCAATTGCTTTTAAAGGTCAATTGGTTATAAACCATTTTCCATTCTTTGCGCACCAACAAAGAAATCAACAACCTCATTGCTCCACACTTCGATTAATCTCCCGTAGTTTTTATTTTATTAGAAAATAAAAACTTAAGTAAGTAAATTTTCATCTGTCACAATCATGTAGATGTGAGTATTTGAAACCAAAAAATAAGTAAGGTATGCACTTACATAATTACTTAAAAATCAAATAAAACGTAGCACTCCATGTTTCTCTTAAGTTTCAAACAAAGATTCAAAGCATATAGTTATAACTTTCTACTAGGCGTTTTATCAAACATTTGTCACGCACTAGTTTGATTTCCAATAATGATGTTTTTTTTTTTGCATTACCAAAACAAGAGTAAGGTACAAAAATCAAAACATGATTTTTATTGTAAGTTCTTACACCTCTAATCTTTAAACTCAAGCGTCACATCTCATATCTTTTAGATGCATACACATACCGGTTTTGAAATTACCACATCTCTCAATTTAAAAATTAAAAAGGAAAACTTCAAATTGTATTTTGAAGATTAATTCCTGGTCTATGGGATTCATGTTACGCTATTTCAAAATATCTACACAAACATTAGCAAAAACCAATTCATTTAGCAATAAATTTCTGCCTGGAAGAATTTTTCAGATACGTTGTTTAGTATTCTAAAATACTTTAAAAATACTTTTATTGCTTCAAAAATTCTGAATTTCGGCGTGGATTATCCTCATGATGTTTAGTATATCTAGTAAAAATTTCTAGGCCCGATTCATTTTCATGTAGGAGATAAAAAGTAAAGATCAAAAACATGTTCAAAAATATTTGTTTATCATCAATAACATTTTTCTGTGTTAGGTTTTCATGATGAAAAATATCATCCATAATATTATCATAGTCCATCAAAATTATATATAAAATTAACTTTAGGTACGAGGTTACCTAAAATCTCAAGCATCATGTTCAGTCGCTAAATTAAAATTACACCGGTTATAATTCTATAAAAAAACAAATCAATAATACTTATCGCGTTTTAGCAATCGTTTTTCTTTTAATTTCAATTGCAGAATAAACTCTTAAAATTGTTAGAACAATTGCTGAAGTATGCCTGCAAAATAATCAAACAAAAAAACAAACAAAACATTGTTATGGCTGAGCCGCAGACTAGGTCGCTTTCTTTAAGACGTTTCGCAGCTCTATCCAAAATTGTGCAAGCAGTTCTTCAATTGCACGTCGTCCCCATGATAATACAACCGAGATCAAACTCTTAAACAATCGTCTTTGCACGGTGAGAGGATGTGCAACTTTTACACTTTCATTCTCGTTCGTATAAAATTCTGATTTTATTTTAATAGCCAAGGAAATAAATATGAGCAACAAGAACATTATTAAGATGTTAATTAGCTTCATTAACCCACTCAATTTGAAAACGGTTTTTTGGCATTAAAACAAAATAAATTCATCGTTTAAGGAAAGGAATAATGGTCACATTAAAACCATTTAATTGTGAGAATAACATTTGTAAATTAGTTGATGTTTTTAAAACATATATCTCAACAAAAAGAGGAATGGGTAAACCATCATGAAGTTTCTCTAAAGTAACAATGATTCTATTCACATTCCACATTTCAAGAGCGATTCATTCTTGATCTAGCATAGTAGAGTACATCGAGTTTGGAGGGACCGCAAGTGTAATCCCTTCCGGCACCGATTCTTTTTGAAATCTTTCGAGTGTCTCCAGTTTTTTTGTACCTTCCCTAGGCGCCATTGATATGGGAATATTGAGTGAAGAAAACCCAGTTGAGAAAGTTATCAGTTTAATCAGGAAACTTTGATTTGATTAAATCAAAGATTTGGGTGAAGAAATTTCTTGATCAAGAACGAGGGGAGAAAGCAGAAATAACAAAAGGACAAGAAATCAAAGTCTTAAAAAGAAAATTAACTATCTTGATCAAAAATATGTTTGGAAGAAACAACAACAACAGAAGCAGGAGAAGAAAGTTGCAGAAGGTGAAAGAGAAGATAGGATGAAATGGAATGGGAAATCATGATAAATAATAAAAAGATTTTATCTCTCATTCTCATTTATTATAGAATACAAATGGGCAAAGGCGGTTACCGGTACAAAAATAGAGAAATTAAAGACGTGCCAATCAATGAAGAAAATAGTCAACACGCGTAAACTGTAACACGGAAATCGCGAAACTATGTCGATGGATCTGAAGAATACCAAAAGACAGGGAGAATGGTGTAAGTTAGATTTCCCTAACCTCTCTTTCTTTAGAAAGATCAGTGCGAGAAGATGCAAAATGTGGATACAAAATACCTGTCAACCGATGAGAACGCGAGAAAGACATTTAGTAACATAATATTGAAGGCGGAGATTATAAATGCTCTAAGTGGCTAATGAAGCAGTCAATGACGTCATAGGAGTAACACGAAACATATGAAGTCACGCGCGATAATTGTTCAATAGGGCGATATAGTCGCCCTCATAGATTCGAAACAATTGGCTTTATTATCTGTTGTCTATTATCCTAATTAGTTGCCATCCACTTTGTAACCCAAGTTAGGGTTCTCCATTTAGAGAGAAAAAATATTTGTTCTCCAAGTTAGGGTTTCTTTGTATTTGTATTAGTTGGTCTTCATAATAAGATTACTTAGAAGTTTCTTAATGATGTCTTAGATCTGTCTCATATTAGTTTTTGTGTGTGACTATAGGATTTCCTGTAGTTACACGAATCAATTACGAAAACATAAATCACTTAAATAATTTATTATTTAGACCAACAAAATGGTAAACTTGAAGAAGAAATCAACTAATTTTCTGCCAATACAACTCAGGATTCTCAAATTTATAACCGAAAAAAGAACAATACATTACATTACTATCAGTTACTAAGAATACAAATTGTTATTCTAATTGCAACCGTGTCGACCAATCTCCAATATGCAAACCACCATTTATTTTTCTTCATAAGCAAAATAAAGAACAAACCCCAGAATCCAACCACAATCCCCAAGGCAACAATAGCATACAACAACAATTTCTCTTTTGCATCCTCTCGATCAACTTCATCAGCTTCATTTCTAGGATTCTCATCGCTGCTACTAGTATAGTCATCACCATCGCAAAGATGCTCTTGAAGATATCCACACAACAACTCATTTCCAACGAATGATGAACCATCTAAACTCATTGTATCGAAGTGAATTCCTCTTGGTATAATGCCACTCAAATTATTGTAAGATAAGTTGAGAAATTCTAGATTGTCGATTCCTGTTAAAGATTCTGGAATGTATCCGGACAGCCTATTGTAACTTACATCAAAAGACTCTAAACCAGATATATCTCCAACACTCACTGGGATACTATCCGAGAAAAAATTATGAGATAAATTTAGCACAGCAAGCCCTTTCAACAAACCTATCTCTTTTGGGATGGTCCCATTCAGAATGTTACATGACAGATCTATTCCTGAACTATAACCGTACAAGTGCTCAAACTGTACCAAGATCCCCTTGATCACCATTTCTAATTGGAACGAGTCTATGTCATATACGTCGAGCAAGCGTGCGTTACTTGGCCTACTTAAAAGCCTCTTCAGGTTACCCATCTTCCTGGGCATTGTCCTGGAAAGATTGTTTATTGATAAGTCTAGAATTTGGAGTTTTTGCAAGTGAACAATTTCTTCCGGGATTGAACCGATCAACCTGTTTGACCTTAAAGAAAGGATCTTAAGGTTATTGAGTGAACCGATGGCAGCTGGTATACTTCCTCCAAAATTATTACCCGCTAAGTTGAGAAATTCCAAATTATGAAGTTTAGAGATGAAATCAATTGTACCTTCGAGATTGTTGCCATTTAATTGAAGAACTGCTAGACCTGGTGCTAGTTTAAGCTCATTTGAAATATTTCCAGCGAGATTGTTGTTTCCAAGGTTCAGATAATAAAGAATCGTGCAATGCCCTAGGATATTAGGGATAATCCCCGAGAGTTTATTATTGGAGAGATCCATAAAACCAACAGAGGCAAAACCTCCTGGGTCTGTGAGACATAGAGAAGACAGACTAGGACCTGAAAGCTTGTTACCAGATAAATTGATAACCGCACAACTACTTAACCTCTTTCCTGTTTCTATTGGAATTTCACCACTGAATTGGTTATTTGATATATCAATAAAATCCATTCTTTGAGGTAGAAGTGGAAGAGGACCATGAAGTTTGTTGTTCGACAAATCTATCCAATCAAGACTGACTTTCGAGAGATTAAAAGGGATAACCCCAGATAAGTTATTATGAGACAAGTCCAAGGAATGAAGATATTTGAGTCTGAAGAGACAAGAAGGAATAGCTCCAGTTAAATTATTATGAGATAACTCCAATAACCACAAATGAGTCAAATTACAAATTATGGAAGTAGGGAATCGTTTGAGATTGCACGACCCCAACAATAATCTCTCTAGCCTTAATATAGGGTACATGTGTAAAGGTTGATCTATATCTAAAGTTAGTTTATTTGAACTCAAATCTAGGGAAGTTAGGTTCATTTCATTAATCAGAGAGGCCAATGAAACATTACCCTCGATAGAGTTTTTAGAAAGATCAACAAATCCAAGATACTGGAGCTTTGTGATGCCACTAGGTATGGTACCTTGGAACTTATTGTGAGACAAGTCGAGATGGTATAAGTATTTTAAGTTGGAGATTAAAGAATGGACATCACCTGTTATAGAGTTATTATAGAGGGTCAGATGCTGGAGTTGAGAAAGGTTATAAAAAGATGGAGGTAGAGATCCTTGAATTGAACAGGATGCGGCTGAAAGACTCACCAGTGACGAGACATTCGAAACTAAATGCAGAAACGAACCATTTACTTTGGTTCCTGATATCCAAAGTTTTTGAAGTTTAGGCCATTGATGTTTGAACATCCTGGTTAGATCGACATGAAGATTTGGATTATATGTCACGTCAAGCACTTTGAGTTGAGGAAGATGAGGGATTGCAACTGAACCATGCAGCTGACAGTTGGATAACTCAAAAATAGAAAGTGAAGTCAAATTAGCTAGCTGCATTTTGAATGGAGAAGCGAGTTTGTAATTGTAATTCATTTTGAGAGATGACAGACGTGAGAAGTTGTGATAACTATTGACGGCGAAAAGTGGGCCAGATATGCTGCAAGAAGAGAGATCAATATCTCTAAGATTCGAAAGATAGGATATATGTTCTCCAAAATTCTGTTGTGAAGATATGGACGCCTCATATAGATCAATGCCTCTCAATCTCAATACCTTTAGATTTACTAAACCTTTCAACCATTTGGTAGATGATGATTTAATGCAAGAGGTGGACAATTGAAAATGATGTTTTTCGGAGCAAGACAAATCAAGGAACTGTAGAGATGATATGTTAGTGAATTGAGTGGGAATTACTGCTGAAAAGTTTGAGAAAGAAAGATCAAGATGATTCAGTTTTGTTAGACCGGAAAACTGATGAGGGATTTGCGACTCTTGAAAATCATTGTAGCTAAGATCAAGATACCCGAGGTGAATAATGCTGAAAAGGGAAGGAGATATTCTACCTTGAAGGGCAGTATTTGGTATCTGTTTGCGAATATGGGTATTCGAATAAGAGTTTTCAGCTATATATCTTTCAATTTCTTTGTTCCGAAGGTCGATGGAGGTGACATGAAAAGATTCATTCGAACATGCAATCCCATGCCAATCACAACAGTTGTCATTTAGGTTTCCTTCTTTCCATGAGGCTAAACGATTTGAAGGATCATGCAAAGCGGATTTGATATCTAGGAGAGCCCTTCTTTCCGTCGCATGGCATCCAAGACAGAATAGTGGGAATTCAGCAATGCTGACCAATAAAAAGAAAATAAAATGGAGATAGATAAAAAGAAGATGAAATGGTGTTATTACTTGAGTAACTTTAGTGAATGAAGACATGGCTTACTGAAAGTGGATGAATTTTAATGATTGTTGAAGGGTTTTGTTTGATGAATGAATTTGCAATATGCCTTAGACATATACTACGTAATATTTATAGCTTCTGATTGCATAATAACTCTAAAACTCCCACTTGTTCAATTATTAGAGATTTATCACTTCATTGACTACCCAGATTAACCTTGACTTGGCAATTTATTTTATTTTATTTTTATTTTTGTAAACGATTTGGCAGTAATATTCTCGGATTTGATTAGTTAACTCTCTAAAAAAAACTCCCCTCAAATCTCATCTCACATTCTTAGCAAACATATTGAATTTATAGTTCACCAACTGCACAAAAAAGAAGTAATGAAGAATACAACAATTAGATTAAATGAAGTTCATCGGCTCACCATACGAGACTCGTCTGATTGCGAGACATGCACGCAGCACGTCAATAGATAATTGAACATGCAAGTGCTAGCTAGGCGCCAAACCATCTATGACCCACTTAGAAGAAGAGCAACATGTTGGAATTCTAGATAAACTAAACTACAAAATAAACATGGACTAACGAAGTGTGAATAGTATTCACATGTATTATTGTTAGAGTCAGTGGTAGTTGGGATAAGTGTTGAATCGTTGATTCACACGTTTAAGTATTGGTTTAACTGTGTAAGTATCTATTTAAGAGACCAAACCATTCAATGAAATGGTTTAGTCTCTGTAAGTTTTTATTTTGTTCCTCTCTACTCTCTATATACCTTGACTTTTATCACAGCAGGGAGCATTTTTTTTTTCTTTGTTGGGTGCTTGAAATCTATAAATTGCACTTGGTAATGGTTGGTGCAACTACTTGGACCAAGGGATAGCATAAAAGTCGCATACAATATTGAAGAAGAAAAAAATCAATGTTTGTTGAGCCTTATGGTCCAAATGAAAGGACATCACACTGTATCTGTGTCATTTTATGGAAGCACCCAAGATTCGTGCAACTTGAGTCTAGTCATTTAGAACATCTCAAGGGGATAGTTGAAACTTCATAAATTCAAGTCCAGTATATTTAAGTGAGTCATTGATACTTCCAGGTAGTGGAAATTTTTCATGTATCTACAGGTCATGCCAATTAACCCCCTAGGAACAAGGGAGTACTAAGCTCCAAACCGTTTAGTATTTTACACGTCAAGCTGTGGTAAGAGTTAATGTAATGTTCTTGTGAACTAGTCTTGTGCACACATCTTATTTACTATGCAATTTGGAATGCATCTGTTTTAGTGTAGGAGAAATGAATGGTCAAAAGAGGTCCACATGTATCTCTTTATTTGGGTCATATGTTGACCAAGTTAAAAAACAGAAACAAATTATCTTTGTTAATGAAATAGAAGAGATATAGAGGAAATACTTTCCCCATCTCCATTTCACTAAAAAATCTGTCCAAAAAATCAAATTTATTCGACCAAAACTACAAAAATTGGTATCAGAGCCAAAATCAATCGAATCTTATCTTGATAGTAGAAAAAAATCGATCAACACCCAATCAATCAAAAATCAGCAACATTAAAAGTTCTAAAAACTAGATCTAGAAAAAGAAAAAAAAAAAAATTCTTCATTAATCTTCAATGAAATCAATGACAAGTTCTAGCAACTCAAATATATACATTCAACAACCTTCAATACCACTTTTTCATGGAGAAAATTATAATTTTTGGGCCATCAAAATGAAAACCTTATTCATGTCTCAAGATGTGTGGGAGATTGTTGAAAATGTGTACGATGAAATTGAAGATACATCAACCCTAGAACAAACCCAAAAGGATTTTGTCAAGTTGTCGACAAGTCTTAACTGTCTTATTAAAATCTCAAGATATTTATACAATGACCGGACTTGGTCTTCAACACACATGACTTGAACCACATGGTTTTCCCCTAAATATCTAAATATATATTATTTCCTAATACCCTACCTCAAGATGCAGTATGGAGGTCACGAATTCCCATCTTGGACAAAAAAAACTGAAACTGAGCTTTTCCCAAAGCTTTTGTCAAAATATCAGTCAATTGCACCGTTGTAGGAGTATACGAGGGTGATATAATCTTTCTTATTATGGCATTTCTGACAAGATTATAATCGACTTCTATATGTTTTGTTCTTTCTTGGAACACTGGATTCTGAGCAATGTATAATGTTGATTGACTATCACAAAAGAGATTCACCCCAGAGTATAATGAACTCCAAAATAACCAACTAACTGTTTCAACCATTTTAGTTCATATGTTACTTCAGCCATAGATCTATATTTTGCTTCTGTTACGGAACGATAAACTGTATGTTGTTTCTTAGTTTTCCAGGACACATGTGAAAACCCAAGAAGAAGAAATCATCATGTTTATGAACGTCTAGGTAATGGACAACTTTCCCAAAATGAGTCACACCAACCTTTTAAACTGAAACCACTATCAGAGCGCAACAGAATTCCCTTTCCTGGATTCGTCATCAAATACCTAACCACACAAAGTGCTGCTTTCCAATGATCCACTCTTGGTTATTGCATAAACTGTGACAAAATATGCATTGAATAAGCAATGTCTGGTTTGATGGCTAACAAATAAATCAGATGACCAATCAATCGCCTATATTTCTCTACATCATTTAATATCTTGCTTTTGCCAATGCCAGCTAATGAATTGTCTGCATTGGAAATTCTGCAGATATTGCTCCCAATAACCCAGTTTCCATGATAATATCTAATGCCTATTTCCTCTGGAATATGTAGAATCCTTGTTTACTACGAGCCACCTCTAATCCTAAGAAATATTTCAACTTTTCCAAATCTTTCATCTTGAAACATTGTCCCAAGTAAGTTTCAAAGTTATGAAAAGAAACCAGATCATTTCCTGCCACAATCAAATCATCAACATAAACCAAAACATTAAGCTGCATTTTTCCCTTCGTCATAGTGAAAAGAGAATAGTATGAGTATAACTATTTAAATCCATAGTTCAAATATGTTGATAACTTTGCAAACAAACACCTAGGTGTCTGTTTTAGGCCATACAATGAGTTCTTCATTCTACAAACCATATTAGGGTTTCATTTGGAAAATCCTGGAGGTATCTTCATTTACAGTTCTTCCTCCAACTCACCATGAAGAAAGGCATTATCAACATCCATTTGATGCACTTACCAATTCTTGACTGCTACAACGGCTAGAAAAGTACGCATTGCCGTCATCTTTGCCACTGGTGCAAATGACTGATTATAATCTAATCCTTCCACTTGATGATTCCCAAAAATTACCAACCTTTCTTTTAAATGTATCAAGTCCATTTTCATAACGCTTTTGTGTATAAATCCATTTGCTTACCTACACCTTCTTACCAGGTGGTAAAACCTCCAAATCCCATGTTCCTTATTACTCTAAGGCTCATATTTCTTCATCCATTGCTTTTTTTCCAACCCGGATGTTACATAGCCTCTTTGAAGATCTTGGGCTCATTTTCATCCGTTATTGCCGCAAGATATTTTCTATGCACAACATAAAATCGATCACAACTAACATAATATGTCAAAGGATAAGGTGTACCTAATGATGATGATTGTGTAGGTTGAGTTGAAGGTGGACTATTTTCTCATATTGTATGCGTCACAAACCCCTTAAGTCTGCTAGAAGGAATTTTCTGACGTTTTCCTTTACCCGTCTCACCGATGTTATTATCTATCAAGACCTCTGCTGAAATATTTATATGACTAAGATTAGATGAATCATCATTTTCATTCTCCTCAGGTTGTTCTTGGACACCTCCTTCTAGTACTTCTGTTTCACAACTAATGCTAATTTGAGACTCGTCGGTGCTTTGTTGTGACTGTAACTTAGACTGTGAAGGTTCAATAAATTTCCTAGGCACTTATAATTCTTCTCTATCCTCATCATCACTCCAACAGGCTTCTGTATGCGTCACAAACCCCTTGAGTCTTCTAGAAGGAATTTTCTGACATTTTTCTTTACCCATCTCACCGATGTTATTATTTATCACGACCTCTGCTAAAATATCATTATGACTAAGATTAGATGAATCATCATTTTCATTCTCCTCAGTTTGTTCTTGGACACCTCCTTCTAGTACTTCTGTTTCAGAACCAATACCAATTTGAGACTCGTTACTGCTTTGTTGTGACTATAACTTAGACTGCGGAGGTTCAATAACTTTCCTCGGCACTTATAATTCTTCTTTATCCTCATCATCACTCCAACAGGCTTCATTACTTGATGGAGTAATATTAGTTGACTGTCCATTATTGGTAGTCATATACGTTCATAGAAATCTACATCCCTTGACACTAAAAAAAAAATTGTGTCCAAATCAAAAAATTGCCATGCCTTTTTACCAAATGGATATCCAAGAAATACACATTTCCTTCCTCGACTTGCAAACTTATCACCTTTACTGTTTTTATTATGTACATAACACAAACATCCAAACACTTTCAGCTGATCATCCGAAGGCAGCTTACCAAACATAATCTCATACGGAATCTTGTTATTAAGTAATGGTGTTGGTGTACGATTAATCAAATATGATGCAGTCAAAGCACACACACCCCGGAACTATATTGGTAAGTTATTTTGAAATCTCAAATCCCTTGCAATATTTATTATATGTTGATGTCTCCTCTCAACTCTCCCATTTTGTTGGGGAGTGCCAATACAAGATGTCTCAAATATTATCCCATTAGACTCAAAATATCCACGCAAATAATTAAATTATGTTCCATTATCACTTCTAACACATTTGATTTTCTTGTCAAACTGACGCTTAATAAGAGCAATAAACTTCAGAAATATCAATTCCACTTCAATTTTTGTTTTGATCAAATAAATCCATACACCTCTTGAAAAATCATCAATTATTGGTAAAAAATAATGAGTTCCACAAGACGATAGTTTCTTGTAAGGCCCTCATAAATCTAGATGAACCAAATCAAATATACATCTAGCTTTACTCCGACTAACAGAAAAACTACTTATGTGATTCTTTGGTAGTGGACATATATCAAAAGCATTATTATTTTTCCTAAATAACCTACTCGCAGCAGGTATCTTTTGTAATACTTTCTTCGATGGATTTGCCATTCGTTGATGCCACGGCTCGTATGAATCCCCACTAACCGCAAACACTTTTACTGGAGGTACACCAGAGAAAAAATATACTCCACCTTCTCTCTCACACACTTCAATCCTCTTCCTCACCAACCGGTCCTCTATAATACATAAACTGTTAGTACATTGCGCAACATGAACCGACTCATCGATCATCTGTGTGGCCGAGATTCAGTTACATGTCATATTAGGCACATATAGAACATTCTCAAGCCTCAAACCACCAGGAAGAATCATTGCTCCAATTTTATCAGAATTTGCATACTTTCCATCTGGCAAGCCTAATGAACATGTCTTAATTTACTTTACTTCAATCATGTCTTCTAAATTACATGTGACATGATTCGTATCCCTTGTATCCATAATCCAGGAAGCACGATTTTTTGTACCTTGCAATTGAATTTTTGATTTGTTTGAACTCAAAAACTCAAGCTCTTGTTGTAGTTGTAGTTGAGATGCAGTTACTCTAACCAAACCAGTTCCATCTGCAGGTGACACACCACTTGACTGTTGTGCTGCTGATACGTTCAAGTTATTTACCCTGACATGATTGTTGCTGCCATATCCTCTGCCTCTTCTCCCGGATGCAAAACCACCTCGACCACAACCTGTAGCCCTGCCTCCTCTGCCATATCCTATTTCACCCAGTGGTATCTCTTCCCACCATTCAGGATAGCTAATTACTTGATAAAAACCATCTGTAGATTTTCCTTCTCGGTTACAATGCTTGCAAAACTTAGCAGCATCATAAGTGTTGGTGTTTTCTTTTTGATAAGATTGTACCTTAAAGGGCATAACGTTGTCTTGCACTTCTCTAGATACAGGAATGTCTCCCATTGTTAATCATTCAGAATTAATTATAGACCGGTATGGAATAGATGACAAAGGATCTTTTTCCAATAATTATTCACTCAGAGAGCCATACATAGTATCTTAGCCAATCAAAAATAATGAAGATAATCTTCATCTCTAAAAACAGTATTATGTGTCGCAATATTACAGGTGCATTGACCACACTTTCATTGTGGTATTTTCATATAAGTCACTAGTCCATACCATATCTTGTTTAATCTCCCATAATATACAACTATATTTTCAGACTTCCCTTGTTTACACTCACTCAAAGAAGATTTTAGTTGACATATTATGGTTCCACTAACAACACAAAATTTCTTTTGTAAGTGTATCCAAAGGAGACCGGCATCATCATAATCTCCCAGCATTGATTAGATGGAAGAATCGAAGGTGCTGTTAATCCAGGAAACCACCATGGAATGTACAATAATACAGACCTCTATCAGATTCAGATCCTCATTTTCTTTGATGGTGCCGTCAACAAAACCAAACTTACGCTTGGCTATCAGAGATCTTCTAATGGATCTATCCCATTCATCGTAATTAACACCTTTCAATACTATCGGGGTAATAATAATACCAATACCATCACTCGATCCTAGATGATACACCGGATTTTTACGTGGTGAATCATGTACTGGATCTTTTCCTTTCGATCCCTTTGATGTTCCTTCTTTTACCATCGCTTAAAGAGAAGTTGAAATTTTTTTAGGGTTTGAACCTGTCTCTAGAGACCATGTCAAGTTCTCAACAAGTATTAACTTTATCATTAAAATCTCAGGATATTTATATAATGATTGGACTTGGTCCTCAAGAAACATAACTTGAACAACACGGTTTTCACTTAAATATTTAAATATAACTTATTTCCTAATATATTTACTTAAGGAGAGTAGGAACAAGAATATAAGAGCATCCATGTATATTCAACAAGGAGTTGGAGACACTATTCTATCCAGGGTAATCCATTCACCTAAAGCTAAAGAAGCTTGGGATCTTCTACAAGAAGAATATGGAGGTAATAAGAAGGAAAGAGAACTAAAATTAAATTTATATAAAAGAGATTTTGAAAATTTGAAAATGAATGAGAATGAAAGTTTGAATGATTTTTCTTCAAGAGTTGTTGAAGTTGTTAATAATATGATGATGTGTGGTGAGAAGATGGAAGAGAGAAGAATTTGTGAGAAGATATTGATTTGTTCGTCGGAAAAATTCGAACCCATTATTGCGGTTTTGGAAGATACTAAACATTAAAGTCACAAGAATTATGGGCTTCTTTGAAGGTGTATAAACAAAAGGTTTCGAGCCATTCGAAAAAAATCAATTGAAAGTGCATTTCAATCAAGATTGAACTTGAACTCTAAAAATTCATTTATGAAGAAAAATGAGTACAAGAGTGATGCTCCATCTAGCTTCAAAGGTAAGGGAAAATTGAAGAAAGGAGGAGCAAATTCCAACAACTACACAGAGAATGTTTGTTCACAAGTACCAACATGCAATTTTTGCAACAAGAATGGTCATTTGGAGAAGAAATTTTCCAAATACGAGTATACAAAATTTTCGATCAAATGCGAGTCTACAAAATGAAGATAAATCCTGCGAAATGTATTTTCGGGGTAGAGTCTACGAAGTTCTTGGGGTATATAGTATCGAAAAAGGGCATCGAAGTAGATCCACTAAAGGTGCAAGCCAAACTAGACATGACATCTCCAGCCACCATAAAAGATGTGCAAAAGTTAAATGGGAAGTTAGCAGCTTTGGGGAGATTTATTTCTAGATACTCGGATAAATGCAAACAATTTTTTCATATTCTAAAGAAGGGAGCGAAATTCGCATGGAGACAAGATTGTGAGAAGGCACTCAAAAAATCAAAGAATACCTCATAAAGTTGTCAGTCCTACAGAAACCCGAGCCAGGAGAAGAACTATTAATTTGTCTCGTAGAAACCTCAAATACTGTTAGTGCAGTCTCACTTCGTTCGGATGAGGGAGTAGAAAAACCAATTTACTTTATCAAGAAAACTTTCAATACTTCCGAGAGAAATTTTTCAAAGATTGAAAAGCTAATATTAGCACAACTGAGAATCTACTTTCAAACCCATAAAATCAAGGTTCTGAACAGAACGCCGATAGAGTCAGTGTTGGAAAATGTGAAAAGGGTAGGAAGAGTGGAAAGATGGAATGCTCAAATTGATCAGTTCGAAGGCAAATAGAAAGTTCAAACATCGACGAAGTCACATGTGGTCGCAGAATTTCTAGATGAGTCCCCTTCGGAAGAAGATGAAGGTGTAAAAGGAATGATGGACATATAAAAAGACTGTCCATATCCAGAAGATCTTCTAAAATAAAATTATCCCCGAAGATGGGAAATATTCGTTGACGGGTCTTCTAACAGTTCGGGAGGAGGAATATGAATTGTATTCACTTCTCCAGGTGGAGCAAGAATAACCTACTTCTTTCGATTGTAGTACGCGGTCACAAATAATGGGACTCAGTATGAGGCAGTGATGCATGCATTAAGATTGAGTATCGAAATAAAGTTGGAAGATGTAAGGATAACTAGTGATTCCCAGTTGGTGATTCGACAAATCGAAGAAAGATACAATGCGAGTGATTCCACGATGCAGAAGTACTTACATCTCGTGAAGCAATATTCTGAAAAACTACCAAATAAAATTAGGAGAAACATATGTTGGAATATTTTCAACACCGCTTACCAAAGGGGGGTCCTGGGGGGCATCGCCCCCCAGGCTGTTTGAACTGACGGTTTTATTTGGCCGATAAAAGCCTGTTCGAAAATTTCGAATCCAAAAGACACCATTGATGTCTGTTGATGAAGGAACCCGACGTTTCGTGAATAGAAACCTGTTGGCGAATAAAAAACCTATTCCCAACAGGTGCAAAACCCTTTATAAATAGCTTCTCCCAGTTTCGTTTAAACATATAAGAAAAATCAATCTGTTTTCTCTGTTTCAAAAAGCATCATCAGAAATCAGAAATCTCTTTGTGTGTTCTTGATTGAATCAAGGGGTACAAACCTTGAATTCAGTTTTCGTTGCAGGGCTTTCATTGTATCCTGAAGGCAATATTTCGCATACCTGTTGTAATCGCCAATTGTTATTGGGAGGGTAGAAATATTTGTCTAAAAGAAATTTATACAAGCCTTGAAAGTTTTGGAGTGCAACACTTTCTTCTCTGATTCATTCATCCTTTGTGAAACCCAATTTTTTCCAACAACATATGCAGAAGAGATAAAATGCATGTTGATGCTCTAGCTTTCATAGATTCAATGATTATAAATCCCGAAATCAAATATGTCACAGCTGAACGCTTACTACAACCATCTATAAACAAAAAAGACGAAGGAATAGAGCTTATGCTCTTAGAGAATGGCAAAGGGGAAGCAAAATTAGGCGAAGAGGATTGGAGAACTCCATTGAATTAATATTTGGCGAAAGGAGATTTACCTCGTGACAGATTTGAAGAAAATAAAATTAAAAGCAAGGCAACAAGTTATGAGTTACGAGAGGGAATTTCGTACCGAAGATCCTTCTTAGGTCCATTATTGAGATGTTTTTCACAGAAAGAGGGAATTGAAGTAATGAAGGCTATACATTATGGTGATGCAGGGAATCACAGTGGCACCAGATTGTTGGCTGTGAGAACTAAGGAACAAGGGTATTTCTGGCCACATATGCACGAAGATGCGTAGAAAATTTCTAACAGATGTGAAGCATGTCAAAGATGTTGGAAATGAATACACGCTCATGCCACGAGCTTAAACTCAATATTGAGTGTCTGGCCATTTGCGA
This sequence comes from Papaver somniferum, assembly GCF_003573695.1. Classification (NCBI taxonomy): domain Eukaryota; kingdom Viridiplantae; phylum Streptophyta; class Magnoliopsida; order Ranunculales; family Papaveraceae; genus Papaver; species Papaver somniferum. Next base: position 1,587,697 of record NW_020625264.1, on the reverse strand, counting down.
TGTGGGGCATGGACATAGTTGGGCCTTTTGTCACGGGATCAAACATCAAAGATATTTGATAGTAGCAACAGACTACTTTACTGAATGGGTGGAGGCAAAAGCTGAGAAGCACATTCGTGATAGTGATGTATGCGACTTTACCCTCGAGTACATCATATGCAGATTCGGGATTCCGATGCAAATTGTATCTGACAATGGAAAATAATTCGAAGGAGAGAATATGATGATGCTGATTAATGCGTACAAAATCCAATCAGGAAAGTCAACTCCGCTTTACCCTCAAATTAATGGGAAAGCGGAGGCCACGAATAAAACAATAGCAACCACATTGAAGAAAAACTGGATGGGCATCATAAATCCTGGTGCGAGCAGATTCCGAATGAGCTATGGTCATACAGAACAACCTGAAAAGATGCTACAGGAAATTCACCCTTTTGTGTAGCTTATGGAGTAATCATTCCAACAACCGAACGAGAAGCTTGGGAGAATAATTTAAATTCGGATCTAATTCTCGCAAAACTGGATAACTTGGAAGAAAACCGAGAAACTTCACTTCGGCATATGGTGAACCATCATCAAAGGTTATCTTGGGAATATAACAAAAAGGTGAAAAAATGAAGTTTTGAACCTGGCGAGCTATTACTTCGGGAGATCCCACCTTACCAAAATGGGTCGGAAGGAAAATTGGAGCCAACATGAGAAGGACCTTGCATAATAAAAAGAATGGTGGGAAATGGAGCCTATAAATTAATAGATTGCGAAGGAAAAGGAACAAACCACGAAGGTAATCCAATATATGGCGAGACACAAAGGCAAGATCGAAGGCCGACCACCCTTGAAATCCAGTTTATATCAAGAAATATTATCCTTAAAAATTGTTGTTGTTTCAAATAAATAAAAAGAGAAGATATGTACTTATCAATTGATTCAGTATATAACAAAAAATATTCTCTCATATGATTCACGAGCAAACGGCGCAAATGAAAATCAAGTATACAAGTAAATGAAAATATAAACAAATATACAATTAATAAACGGGCCAAAACAAGACCTCTTCAATAGGCCAGTAAGACGTCATTAGGTGGCAGCATAAGACCTCCAAATTCAAAAACTTTAAAACCTCTACCTAGGGAGGTTGGGGACCCAATTTATGGCGTGTACCCTAGATCGCACATAGTGTAAGAGGCCCATACGTAAAACCTGACTCACGTCATAATTGGATAACCTCAGAGACATCAAATAGGGGCTATGATAAGACTTATCCGCCGAGGGTCCCTCTTTATGATGATGGTATTCGATAAGGGGTGCAAAAATATAACCAAGGCGGTTGAGATACGGGTGCTTGGGATTTCAGGAGCGTTACTGGCCATTACCGCTTGGCAAATCTTTGCTATGATGCACTCGGTCCCAAAGAAACCACACTTAGGGTGTGACCTCATAACCATGAGCCATATCGGTGAAGGGATATGGGGTTACGAAAAAAACTGACTGTTGGCATGAACGGATGAGAAAAGCTCAACAGGCGTGTTAGAGGTAACTTTCTTGAAGGGACAGTCAGGGGGAATATGGAGGGACGAAACCCTCCAAATTAGGGAGTTGCGTGATCATAAAGACGACAATATCACGAGACTACTAATCACGGGAATAGTTGGGCCTGTCGTATTGTCGCAAAAATATCCCGACGAGTTAATAATACGATAGCTAAGGGAAAGTTAATGGATCATTATTTGTAAGTATAATGAACGCCAAAGACTTCGTAGAGATGATTAATGCTCTAAAATAGGGTGAGGCGCAATAAAACTTTAATTATGAGGCACAATAAGACCTTGAAATGGGAATTTCACAACAATCAAGGGCAACTAACAAAAACAAAGAAAGCCAATCATAAACGAAAAGAATAATTTGAGGCACGAAGAAAATAAATAAGAATACGCGGGAAGAAAACATATTATCCCGACCAAAGTATTCTATTGCACGCGAAATTCGAGCATGATATTAATTATCCACACATTTATGATTATATTAATTATACTATTACCAAGATAAATATATTAATATGCAGGGATAAACTTAGAGGCAACAAGGAACAAACAAGCAAGCGAAGAAAAGCGAGAAGCAATTCATTAAGTCCTTCTCAATATTAAACTGCAGCAATTGAGTTCGGAAATCCACAACTTGCTGAAGGAAGGATTGCTTCCCGTTAAGAAGAATGGAGAGATCGTATCTCGCTTTTTCGAGATCTTGGTCTCGAGCTATAAATTCAGATCTGAACACTCTACAATAAGGAAGGTTTGAAGTCAAAAACAAATGATAAAAGAAGCCAAGAGGCAAAAATAAAGGTTAACAGTCGCACTCTTCCGGTGAGCGTTATCAACTTTCAGATTCTCTAAATGATCGGTCACAGAAAAATGTTTAGCAGCAAGAGCAATCAGTTGTTGCCTCAAGCCTAAATTCTCATCGCCTGCAGACTGAAGCTCCATCAGCTTCGTCCACAAGTCCATCTTAAGACCTTATATCGCATCAAACCGTCACAAGGTGGAATCCAAGGAAAGAAGACGAAAGAAGAAACATAATAAATAGGCTTACCTGCCACCTCGCGGATCCTCAATCAAAAATCCTGTTTGTTGGCAGCACTCATCTCGGCAGAGAGTTTTTCTTCGATCTCCTCAATCAAAGACAACGAATGAAGAAAACCATCCGAGAGAGCGATACGACGCCCTGCGAAGAGTTTTAATAGGACGAACACGGAAATGCAAAAGCAACGGCTGGAAAAATTACGCACCATTACCTCAAAACCAGCTTTCTGCTTGATCAATAGAAAACAGTAAAATAAGAGATGATTTGTAGATAATGTATTTCAAACTTAAATTCAGGAATTGATTCTTCATTTGATTGAATTTCTTTTACCAATCCTTCAACTTCTTCTTGTTCTTCATTTTGCGGATTAGAAAAAAATTTAGAATGATTAATTGTTACATATTTCTTTGTGCGAGTCATCTTTGATTGACGATCAAATTTTCACGAATCGGATGTCAAATTTTTACAATCAAATTTTTGGCGACGGTTTCGCAAGTGGGATCACTTAGAGAAAAACAAAAGATGTTTAAGTTTAAAATTGATTTTAATTTTTATTTTTAAATTAAGAATAAGGGTGATTTAGTAATATAAATTGTTTAAGGGCATATAAGACATTGGATACTCATTAGACACACTTATAAACACATCTTAGTTAAGACAATAAATATGTATTGCCCTATAATTTTTTAGTATGCCCTCACTTTGAAATGTCTAGATAATTCAGGGAACATACTACGGGCTTATATTTTGTTGGGCTTGACTATCGAGTCTGTGTTGCTATCTCAACAGAATAAGAACCATCTTTTGGGAACCATGACTTTTTTGGGGACCATGGTTCTATTTTGGGTAAAGACATTGGAAGTAATTCTAGGTCACGCCATATCTAGTTATTTATTTAATATCTAATCTACCCTCATAATTAGTTTGGTTATGATTAGTAAAATAGTTTAGTTAAAAACAATTAGTGAGATCAAATTTAAAGATGGGTTTATTATTAGTTGAGTAAATTATTATGAGTAGAATTTTTGTGAGATTAGAGTTAGAAAAGATGAAGGAGAAAAACATGGAAAATAAAAAAAAAATTGTTAATCAAAACCGGAGAATGAGTATTTGGGTGAACAGTATGTTGCAAACTTAGATAATGTATGTTTAATTGGTAAAAATTCCCCAAAAATGTAAGATATGGAACTGGATTTTGAACATTTCGGTTAGTTATATGAAGAAAATAACCGAACTCATCTGAAGGTGTAGTTCGGTTTCCTTGTGAGGATGAACAAGTAAACGAACTCATCTGATGGTGTTGTTCGGTTTCCTTGTGAGATGAACAAGTAACCGAACTAGTTTGAAGATGTAATTCAGTTACTTGATCCAAAAACGCAGGTTACCGAACTCCATATCAATGGAAGTTCTGGCATGCAGCGTTATTTTCGGTTGGTTCGCAACTAACCAAACTTTACGTACAAATTAATTTGATATATGTGTATAAGGTTCAGTTGGATCTCAAAGTGCATGCTTCTGCGATCCAACCGAACTCAGATTAGTAAGTTCGGTTGTTTCTTAAACTTGAACTTAGAGCATAGCCAACCGAACCTAACAAGCAAAAAAAATCTTTCTATGTTTTTAACCCTACAGTTCGGTTACATGGAGGTTTTAAAATGTTTGCGATCGAACCGAACTCATTGGTCAGTGTTCGGTTCTTACAGTACTAAAAATAATGGGAATAACAGTAAGGTTCGGTTACATAAAAAAATTCTTTCTATGTTTTTAACCCTACTGTTCGGTTACATGGAGGTTTTAAAATATTTGCGATCGAACCGAACTCATAGGTCAGAGTTCGGTTTTAAGACTAATAAAACCAATGGGAAAAGTGGTAAGGTTCGGTTACATCCTCAAAATTGCTTTCTATTTTTTTTAACCCTACAGTTCGGTTACATGGAAATTTTACAATTTCTTTGCGAAACAACCGAACTCTACAGTTCGGTAACTAAGTTCTGAATCACATAGAACCGAACTGTTATTCGTATTCTTCAGTTTAGTGAGTTCGGTTAGGAACCTAGGGAAAATAGAAAACACGTTCTAACCGAACTCAACACTGTAACTACCATTTCAAGCCTATTTTGATGATTTCTACTCAATTGAATCGATTAAAAACAAATTAAAATGAATGGGTTTGTCGAGAAATACCCGCGAATCGATGAAAAATAAAATTTTATGAATCAACGATGAATCGATGATGAAGACGAGTTTGAAATGAAGAAGAAGAGAGGAAGAGGAAGACGAGTAGGGAATGGGTGAGTGGGTGCGGCAGTTTTTTTTTAGATTAGGGTTAATGTATCACGGTTAGGGTTAGTATTAGGGTTAATGTTAATTAGGTTAAGGACAAATTAGTAAACTTGCTAAGTAGGATTATTGTTTGGACATCCCTTATCATTGTAGGGTAGGTGGCCTAATAAGACCATGGTCCCAAAAAAAAACCATGGTCCCCAAAAAATGGTTCGAGAATAATCATCTTAGGGTTTCAGTCTTTCACTTTGAAATCTCTTCTATTCTCATATCTGTATTCGAAATTAAGGGGATTTTTAGTTCTCCTATTATATTGAGCTCTGATTGCACCCCATCTGCTGAAAAATAAGCTCAACATCATCTTAATTAATCAGTTCAAACAACAAAACCCACCAAATAGCTTCTGATGGTTTTGAATGGGAAATCCCGTGGTGGAAGAACTATCTTTCAATACTCAATTGAGTAGCATAATGATTTCTCCTCTCAAAACAATTTTGTATTTAATTTTAATACTTGTACTAGCTCCGCCACCAAGAACCACCGAGATAACCACCTTCAACATCACTCAAATCAGCCTTTTTTGGATACGACTTACACTTCAAATATCGAGTTTGATTTGAACAATTTTGTTCATCAAAACGTTTATGCAGCAAACAAGTGGTGAAATTAAAAGGACTAGTTGCACTTGATCATCAACTACGTGGTGTCTGGAGGTAGGAATCAAATGTAATTATCTTGAATGTTTTTTTTGTGTTGCCTTTGGATTATATTAATTTTTTCATCTATTTTTTTTAACACAAAAACAACTTTGTTATGCCTGCAGGATTAGGTTAGTTCTTATTCTGTTGAGGGAAATGGAGAAACCTTGTTAGACAACAAATTCAAAGTAAGAGGCAGGTGATTCAAGTTTGTTAGTTTTCTCTGTTTATTTTCAACAATCAATTAGAAATTGAGTTTCGAGTGTTCAAGTTCACCAGGAAGAGAGATTGAATTTGAATTTGAATCAAAACTGATTGCTTGATCATTCTATTTGTCTTTCTTTCTTTTGGATTCATTTGTTTTCCAAAATAACTGCTTCTGACTAACCATGGTAATTCCAATCATAAATAAATGCAGGATTAGGTTGATGCTCATGCCATGGAAGATGATGGAGAGTAAAGGAAAAGGAGAATCAAGTTTGGCTTTAAGATGGTTTTATCTGGTTAATCTCAAAAGGAAAATACAAGTTGGTTAATCTAAACACCAAATTACCGGCAGTTTGATGAGGTATATAGAAATAGCACTACAACTTTAAATATAATTATTTCAGTTTCAACTGCTAGATTGAAATCTGGGCTTACCTTAAACAAAGAATCCTTGTAGATTTTGAACTATGAATTTATTCAATATATGCTCCGATTTGTTTTGTCAAATTTTTGGGTATTGCGACATTTTGATGCGCACTGATATACAGTGAATGAAGTCCCAACACAGAACACTACTGCACATTTAGTCTGTCCATTTGGCTTAGCATCTTGTTTCGCTTCAGCACAGGCTCAGTATAGCCGAGGACATATGTACTTTTATATGTTGTTGATCATCTAAAGCTGGGTCATATCTGTCTATAAGTTCGTGGATTCAATTATCTAGTGGTTGGCGATAATGAACTGCCTCTTGGATAATGGTTAATTTCCCTTGAGAATAATGTTCTCTTGGAAACCTTATTATTATTCAAAATACAATAGTTATTAGGGAGATAATTCTCCTTATTCTAAATAAGGGAATGCAAATCATAAATATATTCTATTACACCTCCTTAGTCTGAACGGGAGAGGAGCAAACGTTTAGACTAGACCGAAAACGAACAAATAGCTGACGAGGGAGTCCCTTGGTGAAGATGTCAGCATACTGGTTTTCAGAGGGGATGTGTAGAACATGAATGTCACGAATACGAACTCGTTCACGTACAAAGTGTATTTCCACATGTGTTGGTGCGCTGATGTTGGACAGGGTCTCCAGACATATAAACCGCATTTACATTATCACAATACACAATAGTAGCACGTCGTAGAGGAAGACGAATCTCTAGAAGGAGGTTGCGAAGCCAAGTAGTTTCAGCAACAACATTTGCCACCCCCCGGTATTCAGCTTCAGCACAGGATCGAGAAAATGTATCCTGACGTTTGGATGACCAAGAAATGAGGTTGTCACCAAGAAAAACGCAGTAACCCGAGGTTGATCGATGAGAGTCAGGGCATCCCGCCCAGTTAGCATCAGAGTATGCCGTCAAACCAGTAGTAGTGGAGACAGAGAGAAACAAGCCGTGATGAATGGTTCCCTGAAGATAGTGGATGATTCGCTTGAGGGCTTGCATGTGGTGCTCTCGTGGGTCGTGCATGAATAAACATACCTGTTGAACATCATATGAAATATCTGGTCGGGTGAATGTGAGGTATTGTAACGCTCCAGCCAGGCTTCTGTATAGAGTTGGATCCTTAATTGCAGGACCTGAAGTTGCACTAAGCTTGGAGTTGGTGTCGACCAGAGTAGACACTGGGTTACATTGTGTCATTAAGGCGCGAGCAATGATGTCCTGAGCATAAACTGACTGAGATAAAAATAACCATGAAGATGATCGAGTGACAGTAATACCCAGAAAATGATGTAGCGGCCCAAGATCAGACATGGCAAATTCCCGTTTCATTAGATCAATGAATCGGCGTAGTAGAGCATTGTTACAGGCAGTCAAAACAATATCATCTACATATAGCAGTAAATATGCCGTATCTGAGCCGGATTGATAAAAAAAGAGAGATGGATCACACATACTACCACGAAAACCGCAATCAGTGATAAACTTGGCAAACCTCTGAAACCACGCCCGAGGAGCCTACTTGAGACCATATAGGGATCGGCGTAGTCGGCAAACATAATCAGGGTGATCATAATCAACAAATCCCGGAGGCTGATGCATGTAAACTGTCTCAATCAGGTCACCATGGAGAAAATCATTCTTAACATCTAGTTGATGAATTGGCCAAGAACGCGAAGTAGCAATAGTAAGAATAGTACAAATAGTAGCAAGTTTGACAACCGGACTAAAGGTTTCAAAACAATCAACTCCAACCTGCTGAGATTTACCATTAGCAACAAGACGTGCCTTGTGTCGCTGTAGAGAACCATCCACATTATATTTGTGACGAAATAGCCACATGGAACGAATAACATGAGCATCACGTGGTCGTGGTACAAGGTCCCACGTATTAGTTTTTATTAGGAAATAATATATGAGAGTCTATATTTAGGATATATGCACATTAAGTTGTGAGAGTTATATTAGGAAAGTGTCTATGTTTAGAGTTTGATCTTAGTTAGGAAAGTACCTTGAGTGGTCGTCAAGTTTGTGAACAATATAAATAGGTTGTTGATCCATGAAAGTTGACACGCCGAATTATTATCAATGTAGTCTTTTATGCTTCCGCGTTTATACTCTCCTCTCTCTTGCTCGATCCTTAACATGGTATCAGAGCAAGGTGAGAGGAAGAGAGAGGAGAAGGATAAAGAGATATAGAAGTTCTATCGTTTTCCGTTTTAGGGTTATCAAAAAAAAAATCGTTGTTTGGTTGTTGTTTGCGTGAAGAAGAAAGAAGTTGAAGGTTTGTCAAGCCTTGTTGTTGTTGCTGAAGTGTTCGTTGGTAATTGAATCACGTCTGTAAGTTCAATATGTCAAATCTGGGCTGTTGATTAAAAGCTAAGGTCATCGCCGGTAAAACATTGGTTTAGGCGAGTTCGTTGATGCTGAAAAAGTTTGAGCCTGAGTTGATGTGTTTATGGTCAATGCTCATCTGCATGGAGCATGGCAGCAATGAGGACGATGAGTGATTGGAAGTGATACCACAACCGGTGACTGATGGAGCTTAAGATGACAGCAATAGAAGATAGTTTCGCTATTACCATTGGAGGTGAATAAAACTGAGAGATACTCGACGCTGTGAAGGCTTGGTGTTATCGATCATGAATATGTGATGTTGCTGATAACCATGGTCGATCATGGTGGTGATTACAGAAAAGATCTCAAGATGGTGATGAAACTCGATAGAAGAGAAGATGATGTTGCTGCCAGCGAGATGCTGGGATTCGAATTGTCTTGAGTTGTTGGTGATTCTCGTTGATGTTGCTGAAGAAGAACAGATGATAGGTGCTTAGATATGCTATGGATTTCTTGAGTACGCCATGAGCTTGCTGCTGGTAGTGATCGTGATGGTGAATACAGAGAAAGAGTTTGAGCTGGTAATGAAAACTTGATGGAAGAGCAGCTGCTGCAGGAGTCGTATTGGGAGACAGAGTATTGCTGATTGTGGTGATGATCATGATAGCGATGGAATTGTGAAAGATGGGTTGCTACTATTAATGGTGAACCTAGTGGCAACTCCAAGAGATGCTTATGGTGGCAGTGAGGATGAAAAAGGAATACTTGATACGTCTCTTTGGTGCCATGGATAAGAGTCATCGGGGATTGATGGCTACGATGGAAGGAAAGGAAACAGGGACGGTATGGTGCGTATGGAGATGGGAGTGTGCTGATGGCCATTTGCAGTCGCTCTAGAGAAGAAAACAGAGATGTTTATCGGTATTTAGAAGTTGATGGATATGAGTTATGGAGGCGACGTTTGCTGGAGATTTGGGGTTTCACAATCCTAAGATCAGCAGATATTATTGCTTGCCGAAAAAAAAAAATGAACAATCACAGTAATGAACAGTTACAGAAGCGTAACTAAAGAACTGTTACAGTTGAACAATAACAGAAGTGTGATAGAAAAAGGGTCACAGTTTGTGACAGTAGGTGTGACAAAAGAATTGTGACGGTGCAAAAGTGTGACAGTTTGTGGCATAGATGTTGTAGAAAGCAGAATTGATGTTAGTTATTGCTTGTGGCAGAAGCGTAACAAGAGAAAGATTGTGAGAGAATATTTAAGAACAAAGAAGTGTGAAGGTTTCGCAAGAATAGCGTGAGTGGAAGAAGAGAAGAAGAAACAACATTCATGTTGTGAAAAAAAAAAAATCACCAAGAGGTGATGAGAAAAGAACAACAATAGTAAGTTAAAATCCTATGAGTTGTCGAGAGAGTACAAAAAGTATTCCATCGAAGAAACCAAGAAACCAAGACTACAAGAAGTATTCTACGAAGAAGATGGGACCGCAATGTTCTTAAGCTTCCATTGGGACCGTAATGTCCTTATACTTCCGAAGGGGACCGAAACGTTCTTAAACTACGAAGAGGACCGAAATGTCCCTAAACTACGAAGATGGGACCGCAATGTCCTTAAACTTGCATTGGCACCGAAACGTCCTTAAACTACAAAGAGGACCGAAACGTCCTTAAACTACGAAGATGGGACCGTAATGTCCTTAAACTACGAAGAGGACCGAAATGTCCCTAAACTACGAAGAGGACCGTAATGTCCCTAAACTTCCGAAGGGGACCGAAACGTCCTTAAACTACGAAGAGGACCAAAAGATATCCCTAAACTACGAAGAGGACCGTAATGTCCTTAAACTTCCGAAGAGGACCGAAAGATGTCCTTAAACTACGAAGGACCGAAACGTCCTTAAACTACGATCTGAAGATTTTTTTCACAAAAGTGTTGAAAAAAAAGAAGAAAACTGAAGTTAAATTTCTTTTGTCCAAGATGGGCATTGATGATCTACATGCTCCATCTTGAGGGAGGGTATTAGGAAATAATATATGAGAGTCTATATTTAGGATATATGCACATTAAGTTGTGAGAGTTATATTAGGAAAGTGTCTATGTTTAGAGTTTGATCTTAGTTAGGAAAGTACGTTGAGTGGTCGTCAAGTTTGTGAACAATATAAATAAGCTGTTGAGCCATGAAAGTTGACACACCGAATTATTATCAATGTAGTCTTTTATGCTTCCGCGTTTATACTCTCCTCTCTCTTGCTCGATCCTTAACAGTTTTCAACATAGCATTGTACTCATCTTTCATGGCGGCATTCCAATTTATGTCCCTAAGAGCATATAAGTGAGATCGAGGAAGAGGAGAGATATGATTACTGGTTTGGACATGAAGGTTTAGACGATTTATAGGGCGGAAAATTCCACGAGAGGCACGACTTGTGGAACGAGAGGGAGTTGTAGTTATGGGAGCTGTAAGGGATGATGCTACTGTGGTGGGAGCATAAGTTGGAATGGAGGGAATGGTAGGGATCGAAGGTGTTGTGGAGGAAGGAGCTGTAGTGGATGGGGTAGGTTCTGTAGTGGGTGTGTGGGGATTGGATGGTGTAGGGTCTATAGTGGATGGTGTAGGGTCTGTAGTGGTTGACGGAGTAGGGTCTGTAGTGGTTGGGGGGGAATTGGAAGGTACTGAGGATGGAGGTACAGACTTACTGGGATGATTGACGTGCGTGGGTGGGAAGAGAGGACGTCTGGGAGAGAGGACGACTGAAGTGGGATGGAGTTGGGCAGAGAGGACGTCTGGGAACAACGTGAATAAACTCTCTGGACAGATGTGGAGAGAAGGTGATGCTGACGGGCTGGACTGGCAGCAGGTGCTGGATGTGTGTAGTGAGGTACAGGAGAGGGACAGTAGGGGGAGCTGGACAGACGCATGAGATAGTAGCTAGGATGACGGTGAGGAGGAGTATAAGGTCCAGGAAGAGGGACGGTGGGTTGGGTGACAGCAGTGGAAGTTTGAGAAGCATTGTAGGAAATATTATATGACGGATGGACAAAAGAAGGCGAAGACTCGACATTAGAAGGGGTATTTGTATGGAGATTCGCGAATGGGAAGACATTTTCATCGAACGTTACATGACGAGAGATAATAATTTTGTTTGTGGTAAGATCAAGGCAGCGGTATCCACGGTGGTTGGGAGGAAAACCAAGAAAGACACATTTAGTGGAACGAGGAGCAAGTTTGTGAGGAGTTGTGTATGAAAGATTTGGATAGCAAAGGCAACCAAAAGTACGAAGATGTTCATACGTTGGTTGTCGTTGATAAAGAATAGACACTGGAGAGCGAAAGTTAAGGACTTTGGTGGGTAGAAGGTTATGTAGATACAATGCCATATGAAGAGAGTAAACCCAATATTTTGGGGGAACGGAAGCGTGATACAGAAGGGTACCAGTGATATCATTGACACGGCGTATCATGCGTTCGGCCTTGCCATTTTGGGAAGAGGTTTGGGGACAAGAGAAACGAAAAACAAGACCATTTTCACGAGAAAAGGTATGAAAGGAAGAGTTGTCAAATTCACGGACCATGTCACATTGAAAACATTTTATTTTACGTTCAAATTGAGTTTGAACGAATGAACAAAATTCCAAAAATTTGCTGAAAACTTGGGACTTGAATTTTAAAGGGTAGACCCAAAGATAGTTTGTGAAATCATCAAGCAATATTAGATAATAGCGAAAATTGGTATCGATATTTAAAGGGGAGGTCCATAAATCGCTATGTATGATATCAAACGGTGCAAAAGTAGTGGAATTAGATTCATAAAATGGCAATCGAACGTGTTTACTAACTTGACATGAATGACAAAGTTTGGAAGAATTATTCTTATTACAATAAATGGATTTATTTGTACGTAAGACATCTATAATGTCCTTGCCAGGGTGGCCGAAAAAGACGGCAAGAGAAATGGGAGAAAACTGGGATGATTTAGTAGGTGGCAAGGCAGAGTTGGTGATAGGGTAGAGGCAGGATGGAACAGCCCAAAAGGGAGGCCAGTACGCTGGGCTTCTCGGTATGGGCCTAGAAGGAGTTGGCAGCAGTGGTGAGCTTGCACTGTACGGAGCAGCTGGGCCGTATCCAGTTCGACCATCACTCTGCTGGGCTCTGTTGCGCTGCTGCTGGGCTCGGTCGTTCTGCTGCTGCTGGGCTATGTCACTCTGCTGGTGGGAACCCTTGCTGTGACGGTACGTTGGAGTAGCAGCAGCGAAGGCGGACTGAGATGGAGAGGTGGAGTGATGAGTTCGTCGGATCTCTTCAGTTTGGAGTTGAGATCGAGCCGCATCGAAAGTAGGCATGGATTGTTGTATAAACGAGGCTACTGTATTGTATTCCTCCGGAAGACCGTTAACCAATTGGATCACAAGGCGTTTGTCGTTCACTGGAAAAACAAGGTCACTCAAGCGATCGGACGGTGATTTTAGTTTGTCACAATAATCATCAGCATTAGCAAAATCAGAGAATTTAAGATTAACAAACTTACTTTCGAGATGTGCAGCACGGCTGCCTTTGTTGTCTTGAAAAAGAGTCTTCCTTTCTTGAGAAAGGTAAGCATCAAATCCTTGGTCATGATGGGCGAACATCCATTGACGACAGAGAGCATCTAGTTGTTTTTCCGTGGCAGCATCAATATCAGCAAGGTTTGTGGAACCATCAATGAGAAAAAGCAATCTGTGTGCTTGGAGATGGAGCTCAAAGAGAAAATCCAAGACGAATATTCATCTTGTTTGATATCAAGGATTACAGGGATTAGGTGTTTGATGTTTGTGATGGCAAAAGCCGGGTGAAAAGATTTCTTTTCTCCTGCCATTGTTTTAGATTTTTAGAAAATGGATCGATGGTTAGCTGATACCATCTTGGATAATGGTTAATTTCCCTTGAGAATAATGTTCTCTTGGAAACCTTGTTATTAATTAAAATACAATAGTTATTAGGGAGATAATTCTCCTTATTATAAATAAAGGAATGCAAATCATAAATATATTCTATTACTGCCGTCTAAAGTATAACATTTTTTTTTTAACGTACGTAACACTTTAAATTTGCTATGTCAGTCTAATGAATGTACGCAATCGAAGTATGCTTTGGTTATGGGTCAGATATGCATAACTTTAAAACTTGTAGTGAGGAACGCCTCTGTCTTCAATAATGTACATAACTTTTCAAGTGTCCAACTATCCCTTTAAATGCCTAGACCCAAGTTGCAGGAATCTAAGGCTCAGCAAACATACAATTTTCTCTGCTCTGATTCTGGATATGAACTTTTCAACTATCCTGAGACCCAAGTTGCATCAACCATCAATAAAAAACACCAACGCAATGTGATGTCCTTATAGAGCAATGGACACAAGAAATTAAAAAAATGCACTCCATTGCCCTGTTTCTATGTATGTTAGGTTAACTCTTAAATTGCTACATGGTTTGGAACCTAGCTAGCACTGCCTTTGTTCTTCGGGTTAGCATTATAGATATATAATATCCATTTGTTCTTCTGTACTCTATAGCAGCATTTGAATTTTGAATTATCCATTTCACGGGTTTAAGGGACTTGAAAAAACAAAGTATTTTAATGCAAGGGTTAGCCTATTAACTAGGACGCAAATACAGTGCAATGTATTTATCTTTCTTCTTATCGTCAGTATCTTGTAATCCTTCGCAATGATGAAGGTTTGCTGGTTGTCTCCTTCTTACACAATTTCGAGATATCTCTTTCCTAGATGAACAATCAAGCAGTTCATTTTGGAGAATTGACATTTCATTTTGCTAGATGAACTGGTAATTTGACAGTCATTTTCTTTAGATGAAGTATAAATATAGCTGTCCATTTTGATAGTTGAACCCTCTTTGGTGGCTAGTGGCAACTCATTTTCTAAGGTATACGTAATCCAACTTACCTTTAACAAAGATCAATGCGATGCATCAGTGGTTGAAAATGTCATGAAATCATCAATCAATACTATAGACTACAGATTCAATTTGTTCATTGCTCGGTTTCTATCTGTGCATCCGCGCGTGTGAACCTTGCATAATAAACCGCCTTATGTGCTTCTAAGTTGTTGATATGGAACATCATGAAACGGTTGAAAATTAATCTCACACCTTATTTACACTACACACTTGCACGTACAATTTAGGTTAGAAACCTGATGTAAAAACAGTGTAAGTTAAAGGTGTAAGTATATAAAAACAGAGTAATCATCTTTAAGCTCTCAGTTTTTCAAACAAACAATCAGTGAGAGAGTAGGGTTTCAACGCTGCCTTTCAACTTCTTCTTCTTGTTAGATCTGAACTCAAATACAAGAAGGGGATGTCAGATCTGCTGAAAATAAGCTCACTTAGTTAGGAAACCTTCTAATCATGGATGTGATACTAGTTTTGTATGGGAATCTGGTGGTCGATCCAGCTTTCAATTCAATCAGTGTAGCAGCATAATGATGGCGAATCTTCTACTCACGCCACCAGCAGCAACTGATTTGGTTCAAGTAGAAAGTCTCTACATCGGTATCTCTGATTTCTTCAGTCAGATTAGCACTATCTATTGAATCTTTCAGCACCAATGATTTCAGCCCTGATGATCTGAATCAAAAATATGGTGGACAGAAAAGATCAAACACAGTCCGATTTTAAAGTTAGAGGTGGCGATTCAAGTTTGAGTTTCAGAGGGTGTTCAAGCTCATTTCAAACAGTCGAATAGAAGCTCCCTTGATTAATCTAAACACCAAATCACCCGCAGTTTTGATGAGGTATACTGAAATAATTATTCAGCAACTCTATATATGATCATCTTCAATTTCATTATTATACTGCAAGTGTTGATTAACATCTTTCGTTTGAAACTACCCATGGTTTCTAAAAGAAATATAAAGGAATTGGCTTCTAATTTGTTGATAGGCTACAGAGAGATTCAAATTGCCGGACAGAGTTCTAGGCTTACCTTAAACAAACAATCTTTGGAGATATTTTGTATTATCAACTGAATTCAGTAATCAGTACTAATACACACCACTACAAATGCAAATACATTCATTTCAGTTTTCATTATACTGCAAATCTTGATTGTTCCGATATGAGCTTCTATAAGCTTAAAAAATGAGACTAAGATGATTTGGCTAGGCTTTTGTCTACATGTGTATTATTAGTTTAGTTGTTAATAATATTCTAATGATGCTACATATATTTCTTTGATGGTGATAATATTGTTGCGTTGGACATCAAATATTGCAGGATTGACCAAGGAAAACAGTGAATTATATTTATTTCCATTCAAGATTATCCAGAAGCTGGTTATAAGAAACTGATGGCATTTGTCAATGCGCGTTATGATATTTCCTCTCAGAAAACAATTGTATGTATGATTTTACAACTACCACTTCCTCAAATCACTCGTACCACAACTACTGCCACAACCACCACCAACATCATAACTACCAAGCAATATTTCTATAAACCGCATTCCACTAAAATGATCAAGCTTGATTTGACAATTTTGGGTATTGCACATAACAACACTACACATTAGGTCAGTTTATTTGGCTTTGGGAAAGGCTCTTGCTTGTAACTCAGAGAACCTGTTCTGTAGTTGCAGGAAATCCCACATCTAACACCCATAACAATTTCTACATCTAAACTTATTAAACATAAAAATGAAGGTAAGAGTACTAATAATGTAAAGAGACTCAAAGGTTTTTTAAATGGTTCCATCATTGTGATCTACATCCATGGTTCTTCACTATGATTAGATGCCAATGGTAAGTATACATTTATTTTTATTCACTTCAGAACCCATTACCTTTCTTTGGACCATTAATTTAATGTACACAAAGAAATTGCAAATGTCATTTTTTTTCACCTTATGGGCAGTATGTTCATCCGATTCTTCACCATTGGGTAGTATGTGATATATGGGTATGGAGAAGCCTTAAGAATCCTGGATATTCCTTCTTCATACTGCTTCAACAAAATATCATCCACAAACTTTTTCTCCTTTTCCGATAATTAAGGGAAAAATTGTTCCATATGTACCTCTGTGTAGGTTCGTTGTTGTGAGCTGCTGAAGTAGCTTGTGTTCTTAGTTCACACAAAAACTCTACATTTTTACATATGATCTGGTAAGAAGAAGTTACTTAAACTCTTTAATACTAAGAAAAAAATGATCCGATCAACCTTAGCTTTTGGCATCATAAACTAACAAAAGTAAACTCACCTTTTTATTTATCTTTGAATGTTTGTTAGTTTTCCACCTCCTCTTGCCATAACTCTTGAGAAGTCTTAATTCTGTTACAGTGAGAGGTAGTATAGGGCGAAACTGCGACAGAAAGTGATTTTAGTGATTTTACATAAAAGTAATATTTAGAGTAAAGATATACGTGTTCTTATCACCACTATTCAACACCACCAGTTCTCCACCACCACCAGTTGTTTCTGTGATTCTCTCAATATCCAAACAACCTCATCACCTGAGTTTCTCAACTACCAAGGAAACGAAGGGGGGAAAATGAAGGTTAATATTTACATAGAATACAGACCAAAGAAAATTAATAAGAAAGAGAAGGAACCAAGTCAACACCTTCAGCAGAAACCATGATAGGACATCTGATCGATAGATTTTCATCATCAATGGCATCACCGAAAATTTCCCATTTCAAATGCAAAGAATAAAAAAATTGGCGGATTTAGAATTGTTACAAATCAGAGTACTATTTCTAAGGACCAAAGAATTGAATCAGAGTAGTGAGGAACTTTTATACTACAACTTGTATAAACTCACACAGACAATATAACAAACCATTAAACTACAAAGAAACTGCAGACAAGAGATTTGGTTCTACTACAACTTGTAGTCTGTAGAGTCACTGAATTCGATTGATTAAGATAAGAAAACACCCGCCATTATATAGGTGAGAATCTGTACACATTACTACAACCCACTAACAGCATAACTTACTGACCCATTACTCATTCCCACAACACAAGTGGTAGAAAAACTAACAATACTGCTACCCATTAGTCAGTATTTCAGCGAATGCACCATCACCATCCTCTTCATTTTCATCCAAAACATTCTCATCGGCAGCCATTGTTGGAATGGAGTGCTATTGCTACAATTGTTGACCTCAATTTATAGATGTGAAAATGAACTCCCAGGTATAGAGAAATTTTCATATCCTCACTGTTTTCTTTAACAAGCTGCAGCTAGGTAACTGAAACTCTCTTTCTCGTTGGAGTGATGTAGCTTGATGGAAGCGTTTCCTCACAAAACACCTTAGTTTCTTTGATGTTTTCTTCTTTAGTTGAACAACCCAGCCTCCTGAACTTTTCCGGCGTCCAAGGACGGATCAGCTTGGCTGATCTTTCCCCTTGGGTCTGAATCTTCTTGGGAGTGTGCTATTTGATATTCTCCGACGTCCAAGGATGGTCAGCAGTGCTGATTCTTCCCCTTGGGTCCGAGTCTGTTTGGTTAGTGGGGTGTGTTCTTGCTTTGCTCTAGAGCTTTTGCTTGTTTGATTCTTTTCTCCCAACACCTGTTAGAAATAGCTCTGAGTTTGTTTTTTTCTGAGTTCTGGTTTTGATCTTGAGTTCTCTCTAGTCCCAAGCTGCTTAGGCCATGTTTGGTGGTTTGAACTTGTGTTTTGAAAACAGATCATAGATAGCTCGGTTTTGTTCCTTGTTGGGTTTTTTCATAGTTCATAGATTGGAATGGCTTCTTTGATTCGAAGGCTAGATATTGAACAGAAATCCTTTTCATGTACAAGAGTTAATTGTTCTCTGATTGAGATCTCAGAAAAAGGTCACGGTTTTTCATGGGTAGCTTCTTTAACGTTTGAATCAATTTATGTGCTAATTGGTTTCCTGAGACATCATCACAATAGAGCTTCGGTCCAATATGATTTGGTTAAATGCTTGGAGAAGGAGTGCAGCTGGATTTTTGAAAGACAACACAGCAAAAAAGGAGAATTTATCAGGGCTTCTCGATGTCTCTACTCGAACAATAACGGAAAGAAAAATAGTTTTTGCTTCCCGGCAGGTCGTGATAGATGGGGATGGGATACGTGGGCTTCTCAGCTGGAAGTGGTTCTCTCAAAGAAGAATGATTTAATTCAACAACCATCTAATCTTAAAGATTTTCCTCAATGGCAAAAATCTAAAAGCATCAAGGTCAGTTCAGATAAGACAAGCTACGCAAGGATTGTGTCTACAACAAGGAAGACAAGCAGTCGAAAATTTTCTCAACAACATGGAATCCAGGTTTTGAAGCTCAAGAAATAAGAGACTATGGAATTATTTGTTCTACTGGCAGATGGAATCCGGGTTGGAGAATTGTTGCTAGTACAATTAAGAAGAAGATGGGTTGGTCTAGGAATATGAGTCTGAGGCAGTTGGATGCAACTCATGCTCTTTTTATTGCTGAGAATGATTCTCAAATGGATCAAATTCTTAACATTAAAGACTTGCTTATTCAATTCAGTAACTTATGATTCCAGAAATGGTCCCCAATGCGGTCGGAGACTACTAAAAGCATTTTTTCTCAAACTAAAGTCTGGTTAAGAATCAAAGGATTACCCTTGGACTTATGGAATGAATCTTCGTTCATGAGCATTACTAAAGAGTGGGGAAGGTTGGTGGCAATTTCAACTGCAACATCTGGATTTTTCAAGCTTACGGAGGCTACAATATCTATTCACTACAAAGCGGATAGATAACAGAGAAATTTGTTTATTGCTTCAGGTAATTCCGACAGGCAACTTAGACAAGATCATGTGCACTTTAGTGGGGCGTAATGATGATGAATCAAAGGAAGTAGAATCTCGCGAGCTATTTAAGACCCCTGTCTCTAGTCATCTGGTTAACGATAAGGAAAAGGGTAAAGATCATCTGATTCTCGAGAACATTTCTCCGGCAACAACTATAACGGTAACTCCTTTCAGCAGAAAGAAGGGAGGAGAAACATCCACGTCACGGGGCCAATTGAGTAATCATTTTTTAATTCAATTCAAGGTAACAGTCCTTTCCGGATATTATCAGAAGTCAGGGAAGAGGTCGAATCAGAGTTGAGAGGGACAACAGGAATACCTAACACGTCTGTAGAAGATCAGGGCATTAATGAGAATGATGTTATTTTGGTAAGAAATAGTGTCAATGATGGGTTAGCCTTAGAGAAAGCAACAACTGAGATAGGAAAAAGTGTACTGCCATTGAAGTCTGTCGTAGGTGTTGACATTTCAGAAAAGTATTCAAACTCCAGCGACCTAGGACTGCAAGGCAACTCCGGGTCTGAGCTTCACGGAAACAGAGTTATCACGGATTTTGGTCTTCCTAAGGGTTTCTATGTAAATTCGAAGGGGTTAAGTGAACATCATATTCAAGTATCTACGGGTCCATTTGCTGCATTGGAGGGTGAACTAGAGAGGAAGGGACTTTTGTTTGATTTGAGCCTAGGTTTGGGTGCGTGTGCTACTGCTTCTGTCTCGTCAAGGAATGATAAGAGGATTTTATGCGACTTAAATTTACAACCATCAGAGTTTGAAACGTTGGGCTTACACTTAGGCTTAGATAATGGGCCATCAATTGTTAACAGCCCAGCAATTCCTATTGAAGTGGTAATATGAACCATAATATTGGGCATACCAAAATCTTCCAGGGCATACTGAATGAAGACAAAAAAGGTTGTGAAATAGAAAAATCAAATAACCCCTTAACCCAAAATTTTTTAATGGCAAATCTGCCCTTTACTTATTAGTGTTATTAATCTTGATTAGTGATTAAATATTTTGTTTAGCGATTAAAATAATTTTCAGAATTATAAGAGTTGTTTAGATGAAAAATTTGGGGAAAAAAAATCAAAGTTTTGGTTTGGTTAAGAAGGAGAGAAAGAGAAGGAGAAAGTGAGAAAATTCTAATTCTTGATTCAATGGAGGATGAGGAGTGTCATATATCATCTAAAAAACCTAGGAAAATACACATCAACTACAACAATGATTCCCAAATGGTTGATTTCCTAGATTACGAGAATGATTCAATGGAGGATGAAAAGGTTCGGCTTACATTTATGAGCCGAACCGATCCCTTTATGAATAGTTCGGCTAGCTGAAACTGTTTAGGTATGCGCCGAACATTTGCTAGACACTAGTTCGGCTTGTATAAAATTTTCCTAGAAAGCCGAACCTATTCCTGAGAGTTCTGGAATAAAAAATGTTAATCGTTCAGCTTATATAATGAAAATCGTATCAGCCGAACTGTTCATATACACTTTCAGGCTGAAAATTTGAAGAACCGTTCGGCTCAAAAACAACAACACTATGCGCCGAACCTAGGTTCGGCTCACAACGCAACTAAATTATGCGCCGAACCTAGGTTCGGCTCACAACTCACCTAAATTATGCGCCGAAACTTGATCTGAAACCTGGATATTGACAACTAATGAACAGTTCGGCAAGCTGAAAGTGTTATTGTTATGAGCCGAACCAACTAGTTCAAAGCCATCTTACTTTAGGCACCCTTAAAGCTACTTAGCAGCGTAGTAAGATGGCTTTGGACAGTGCTCCAGTAGCTTTAAGGGTGCCTAAAGTAATTTGCTTTTTTTCTCCTGAAGAAATTGAGCCGGATGAAGAAGAAGTTGCTACAGATAAATTAAGGATTTGTTTCAGGGAAAACATTAATTGGAGAGTAAAAGGAAAATTGAAGATTCATAAGGTTGTCAGTCATAGAAGATCCAAACAAAAAAGGTTTTTGAAGTTCCTGCTCCATGGATTTGACCCTGAGGTGAGGTCCTAAATTGATGAAGTGAAGTTTGAGAAGAAGAACATTTGTGTCTGCCGTGATGAGGAAGACGATGAGAGAAGAAGATTAGAAGCTGAGACAATCGTGGAAGCTCACTTGGGTGCTTGCCCGGTGGATTGAATTTTTTCTGACTTAGAACACAATATTTGGTGAATATCTTCCACAGAAGACTTGTGGAGATATGGTTCTTATTTATATTAGGAAATCAACAAATTTGTTACAGATTTTGAATATTTCCTAACAAACAAAGAAGAGTTGAAAATAACTTAAAAGACCTAGTTTCTAGCCTATAGACTAGAGTTGTTGAGAGTCTTTGGAAAGACTGGATGTGCTAACTCTCAGCAGAAATACACGTGCTAACATTCTGGTATGATTTTTATTCAGAAATATCAAGGTTCTAGGGTTTTTTGTTCACAATTTTTTGGTAATGCTTGGTTGGACGTTAAACATTGTGCATCAAACCTATTATCTTCTCAACTTAAATCTCATATAGCAGAGCATGTAACACATGAAATTGTGCAATTTAATTGGAAATGTTCTGTGGAGGAGGAAAAATTAGTTTCAAAAAAGGGAGGTGAATGTTTTAATGTATTTTAACATTCTTAGTTATAATATTAGAGGTTTGGGGACAGAAGGTAGAGATACTGCAATTAGTTCGGTGGTGAATATTGAAAAGGTAGCTATGATTTTTATTCAAGAAACAAAAATGGAGAACATGACTGATTCTATTATCAGGAGTCTTTGGGGTTCAGGGATGCATCAAAGGAATGCAATTAATTCGGTTGGGGCATGGGGGTGGGGGGGGGGGGGGGGGGGGAGGGGGATGCTAACAGTATGGGATGATGCTATCTTTAATTGTATGGAAGTTTTTGCACAAACGCATTGTCTGTACATTAGAGGTACAAGGATTTGCGATGGTTTTGAGTGCATCCTTACAAATGTATATGGTCCAACAGGTGATGCAGATAGATCTAAAATTTGGTCTGAACTAGATGACTGAGATTAAAGTGGATTGAATTACCTTGGTGTATAGGTGGAGATTTCAATTTTATTTGAGTATCATTAGAAAAAAATACTTCGAGTGATTCAGATTTGAATATGAGACGGTTTGATTATTTCTTGCGAAGACATGAGCTCCGCGATTTTCCGTTGAATGGAAGGTTGTTTACTTGGTCAAATATGAAGACTAATCCCATTTTATATGTAGGTTGGAAATATTTGTTGTTAGTGGTGAGTGGGAGGACAAATTCCCTTTGATGGAGCAATGTGTTCTTACAAGGACGGTGTCGGATCACTCGCCTTTGTCTCTAAGAAGTGGTGGTATTGTTTTTGTCCCTTTTCTGTTTAAGGTTGAAATTTTCTGGTTTGAGCATCCTTGTTTCAAAGAATTGATGTTTTTCTGGTGAAATAGTATGTGTTTTGAGGGGTCTCCGATCTTTATATTCGCTAAGAAGTTGCAAATGCTAAAGTCGATTTTAAAGAGTTTGAGTAAAGAGGTCTTCGGAAATTTGGATAAGAAGTTGAGAGATCTGGGGGTATTAATCGATACTCTTGACAAAAGAGAAGAAGTAGCTTCTCCAATTTCTGAAGTCGAGTTCTTAGAAAGGGCTAGTCTTCGTCGTTCGTATAATGAAGTATTAGTGCTGATTACGAAGAGGTGGAAATATATGGCTAAAACTCAATGGCTTGTGGATGGAGAAAGGAATTAAAAGATTTTTCACAAAATTGCAAATGGTCATAGAAGAAAAAATGTGATTTTTAAGTTAAAGATCGAAGAGGAGGAGGTTGTGTGTCAAGATTATATTAAGAAAGAAGTCATTGAATTCTATGAAAAGTTATACTCCAGAGATCAGGAGGAGTTTGTACAGTTGAATGAGCTCACTTTTTCTAGCATTTCTGAGATTGAGAACAAATGGCTTGAAAGAGAAATTTCAGAAGATGAGATTATTTCGACCATCAGATCTTTCAAGTTGAATAAGTCCCCAGGACCTGAAGGATTTCCTATTGAATTTTATAGAGCAGCATGAGAGGTTATCAAGGACGACTTCATGAAGGTTGTGGACGAGTTTAACGAAAAAGGGGGTGTTGACTGGAGATTAAATTGTACTTTTCTTTCTTTGATTCCGAAGAAAAATGCAGCAGTTGAGTTGAAGGACTTTCGGCCTATTAGTTTGGTAATTACCATTTACAAAATTTTATCTAAAGTTCTCACAATTAGATTAAAAGTGGTAATGCCAAATCTGATATCCCAACCTCAAGGAGCTTTTCTATCCGAAAGAAAATTTTTGGATGGTATATTGATTGCAAATGAACTTATTGATTCAAGAAAAAGAGAAGGAAAACAGGGAATTGTGTGCAAGTTGGATATGGAAAAAGCTAACGATCATGTTCTTTGGGGAGCCGTCGGCGGTATTCTTAGGAAGATGGGGTTTGGTTGGAAATGGAGAAGATGGGTTCGTTACTGCATCTCTACACCAAGGTCCTCGGTGATTATAAATGGAGCGGCAAAGGATTTTTCAAGGCCTCTAGGGGATTGCGGCAAGGAGACTCTCTCTCGCCGTTTTTATTTTTATTGGTGGCTGAAGTGTTCAACAAACTCAAGACCAATGCAAAGGCAGAAGGTTTTCTTAAAGGTTTTTATGTCAGAGAAAATGGTTTGGAAATATCGCATCTGCAATTTATAGTCGATACAATTGTTTTTTAGATGCGAAGGTAGAAGAGGTGCAAAAACTTATGGAGGTTATAAAGGGCTTTAAGGCTAAAACGGGTCTGAAAGTTAATCTCTCCAAGAGTTCCATGGTGGGTATTGAAGTTCCGCAGGAGCAGATTCAATTATGTGCAAGTTTGGCAAGGTGCGTGGTTGCAGAGTTTCCCATTTATTATCCGGGACTTCCAATTGGGGATTCCACAAGGTTAAAATCAATTTGGAATGTAATAATTGAGAAGATGACACTAAGACTAGCGCCGTGGAAGAGGAGGTACCTATCGAAAGCAGGAAGAATGGTTCTCATCAACAACACATTAGCGGCTATCCCTTTGTATTATTTATCTCTTTATCAGATTCTGGTTTCAGTGGTAAAGAAGTTAGGGAGACTTATGCGCAACTTTCTTTGGGGAGACACTATAGATAAGAAACGATTACATTGGAGGTCTTGGAAAAGAATTTGTGTTCCGAAGAGTGAAGGTGGACTGGGCATAAGGAATTTGAAGACCACCAACGATGCTTTGTTAACCAAATGGCTGTGGAGATACGGAGAAGAGAAGCCTAGCTTATGGAGGAAAGCGATTTTTGAGAAATTTGGTGGTGTTGAAGATGCTTGGGTTCCTAAAGATTCGAAGATAACTTATGGGTGGGGGTTTTGGTGAGGTATTCTCAACCAGTTAGCCATCCTGAAAAAGGGTCGAAGATTTCAGTAGGAAGAGGTAATAAAACTAGATTTTGGGATGATGTTTGGTGTCACGAAAAAACTCTTAAAGAGTTGTTTCCAAAGTTATGGAAATTGGGCAGGAAGAAAGAATCTTTAGTTGAAGATGTGAATAATGGAAATGTAGAGATGCCGTATTGGAACATAGAATCTTGTCGAAGGCTTAAAGAGTAGGAAATTCAAGAGGTGATGGAGTTTTCTAGAATTTTGGACGATCAAGGGATGCTTGCTGCAAATGATAAACGCCAATGGATTTCTAATTCGCAAGGAATGTTTTCGGTTAGTTCATGTTATTCTTGGCTTATGCATGATCATGGACTAACCACACCAACTAAATTTCCCTCTGACTACATTTGGAACAAAAAAATTCCTCCCAAAATTAGTTTTCTAGTTTGGGCAGCAGCAAATAGAGTTGTGCCAACTCTTTCCATGCTTTCTAGAAGAGGAATGTCAGTGATAAATGTGTGTGTATTTTGCGATAACAGCGCAGAATCAGTGGAGCATATTTTCCTCCATTGTTCTTTCGTTTGGCACATTTGGGAACACTTTCTTCAACAGTTGGGAATTGCTTGGGCTCATCCGGCGTCCGTTCCCGAGTTCTTATGGGGGTGGAAGTTGAAGGTATCTACCAAGCCTCTTGTCTTCTTAAGATATTGTTTGCCGTTTGCTATATGTTGGGTTGTGTGGTTGGAAAAGAATGATATTGTGATTGCTAAGAAACAAGTTAGAAATCCTCAAAACTCTCTTACTCTAGACATCAAAGTGTTGCTTCTTAGTTGGTCCTTTAATGTTGATTCTTTTAAAAATATTAAGTTTGATGATTTTGTTGTTGATTGGGTAAGTTTGTTTTGAGAGCTTTGATGTAAGCTCTCAAAGAACCTTGCTCAATTCTTCTTGTATCATGGGAGGGTGCTATCTTGGAACCCTTTTTTATTTATGTTATCTTTGCCTTTTTCAAAAAAAAAGAATTCAGGAAATAATGCAATAGGCGAAGAGAAGGTCCCTAACTGCTAAAATTCAAGAGAGGCGCTGCTGGTTCCATAGCGACATTTATACAGCACTAGGGTTTACATGGTTTCTCTAGATCCCCTCTCGGTCTTTGTTTAGATCATTACCTTTCCTTATATCTAACGGTCTGTACTTGCAGATTATATGGTCCCGCAATCCAAATGGAGAATCGGAGATGTGGCATGGTTTTTATTAGTTACCGTAATTCGTTATTTACTACGTAGCATCCGTTTTAAAAGTAAAAACATCTTATGTATGCAAGGTGTAAATAAAAGTTGTATATAAAGAGAGAGTAATCATCTTAGGGTTTCAGTCTTCGCATCACTTGGCTAAATTTCTTCTTCAGTGAGAGAGTGTAGGGTTTCTACGCCGCCTTTATACTTCTACTTCTTAATTCAGATCTCCGATTTACTCTGCTGTTTGAGTTCTGAGTTATCCAGATTTGCTGAAAAAGAATCTCAAAATCAGATTAATAATCAATTAGGGCACCAAACAACAAATGGCTCATTCTCATAAATGTAAAAGTAGCGGTTTTCCAGTTGTACTGGAAGTATTCCTTATAGTTCAATGCAGCACAATGATTTCTCCTCTCACGGAAATTCTATGTCTGGCCGTCCACATATGATTGTCCATCAATACCAAATTACCCACACAAAAATCTTAGATTGATGAGAATTGCCCTAAGTATATTAGCCATAAAACAATAACCACTCTGGTAAATTTCTGATATTATACTTCAACAAGTTGATTTAATATGAGGGCCGGGGGTTTTGATTCATATAACTGTGCTCTATCAAATAGTGTGATTAATTATATGACAATTTAATTTACTGTGTATATAACTAATATTGTAAAATCTATTTCTGGTTTACTTATAATCTGTTTTAATGTTGCTTCTTCACAGTCATCTAAGTTTGTTCTTAGTTCTCTTCATCTATGTTTTTTCTTACTTACAAATGGCTTCTCATAGATGTAAAAGTGGTTTTGTATGGGAATCCGGAGGTGGTGGTGGTGGATCTGAACTTCCTTTCAATTTAATCAATGAGCATGATGATTTTTCCTCTCAAAATAATTCTATGTCACTTTCCTCAAGAAAAATAGCACTACAACTCTATTAATTTAGTTTCGTTATACTAGAAGTGTGGATTAACATCTGTTTAAAAAAGAGGATTTGTTTTCCGATTAGTTGATATATATACACATAGATTTGAATTGCCACTTTGAATACACTGCTTGGCTTACCTTAAGAAAAGTATCTTTGTTGATTTTGAATTATGAATTGGTAATGTGCTTCGTTCTTCAGTGAAAGATGTCCCAACACACCCACCACTGTTACACATATCTAGTCTGTTTATTTGACTTTGTTTTGGAGTGATGCTGCTGAATTGGGGTCTTCTTTTTTAGTGTACCATACCTATGTATGCAACTGACTACTTTACAAATTGGTAAATGGCATCGAAAGAACAATGTTATGCGACAGTCTAATTCGCTTCCAGTCCAGCTGCCTCTTGGATAGTCAAGAACCATATGAAGAATCTTTGTCAGCATGCAGTCCGTTTAAAAGCATAAATTATCTATTTCCGAATGAATATCGGCTAATGATTAAAGGTGATTCCATCAGGTAGTAATCACAGCAAACGTCTTCGGCATTTTTTTATGAAAGCCATGCACGCGGATGACTAAGTCATGTGGTTGTTCATTCGGGAGGTTTAAAACCTCATGGCCCCAGAGTTCATATTTCACTGTGTCCAATGACACCCAAAAGGTT
This sequence comes from Papaver somniferum, assembly GCF_003573695.1. Lineage (NCBI taxonomy): Eukaryota > Viridiplantae > Streptophyta > Magnoliopsida > Ranunculales > Papaveraceae > Papaver > Papaver somniferum. The sequence continues at coordinate 1,560,124 of NW_020625264.1, read as the reverse complement.
AGTAGAGAAACTAGCGCCCACTCCTGATAAAGCCAAAGGTGATGAATAATGTTTATGCTGCAAACAAATAAATTGATGATGCAGGTTTAAGCTACTATACTCAGTTGGCGCTGGTATTCCTTGTTCAAGATATTCCAGTAGTAAAATGCATATATACATCAATCACCTTTAAATGTGGTTGGATCAATTTTAAATCCAACTGATGAGCGATAAATGAAAATTAGGCAATAAATAAACCTAATCTTTTGTGTGATAATATGTAAAAGAAATAAACATAAATTAAGAATAAAAAACTATGTAGTTCAGCAAAAGAATTAGTCTAACTGTTAATAGTTGGAATGATCGTTGTTTGTAGTGTTACCACAATTCGGGTATCTGCTGCGTAGCAATAACCCTTGGGTACATGATGAGATGAAACAAGTACTTCGGATTTTCTAGTTTTAAATCACAACATTCGGATCCACCGGACTGAATGCAGTCGAAGAATACAGTTTCTTTTTTCTTAGCCGTGGTTTTACATATTTGCATATGCGATCTTCTTCTATTTTAGTATCTTTACACACCGATTGCCAAGCCGATCCATTGTTTTCGTATCCATTTTGCAACACCCAGATGCTGATAGTGCTTACTTCTCCTACTTTCTTAATTTGGCCACAGCACAGAAGCCCGTTTGACTCACCAAGACATTGGTGGTAAACATAAATACTCATTTTCTACCATTCTTGCTCAAATTTCCGTTCTTGCTCAAAATTAATTCTATTACTCCCCTCAGGTAAGTCCAATAGGCTACATTCACCACCTCCAGTACCAGCACCACTATTTTGGTTATGGTTGTCGTTATAAGCTATCATTCTATCTCCTCTACCATCTATCCGATACCATGTTCTATTATGGTTAACAATGCCGAGGCGTTTACCTATATGCATCTCGACTTCGTATACATCCTAAATTATCCCACACTGGTTTCAGGTTTTCTTCCCTCAAACTCACTATGTATAGGTTTGATTGCCTACGATTACTTTAATGCAGGACGAGTTAACTGTAAAGAAAAACCTTCCAAATGTACATACCATTGGCTAGAAACATTTTTCTCGTGTTGCCTCAAAGCTGAACTAGCTTAGGGAGGAATAGAATTACTTCTAGGTCCACCGATTCTCTTGGCAGGAACTGTGTAAAAATAAGAAGTTATTTATCATTTGCACCACCGTTTTATTGCCGTCACACTTTGTGGTTTCTTTGTTGCAGATGTTGGCAGGTGGATTTGAGGCTGTACAGATTTGGTTATATGGCTTAGCAATAACTAAGGAGATTTTGGTCAATTAGATGCTGCTCATTTCGCCCTTTTGGTTCAACCATCTGTTGAGATTATTAGTCCCACATAATATGGGCAATCTAGATCCTGCGGTTTATAATTCTTTAGAGCCTCTCCACTCATAGCCAATTGGTTTTGAGTTGGATGCCCGTATTCTAACATGGTATCACAACAGGTTATTTGCGACGAGTCAGTACACCGCGCCTTTACTCTGCGTCACCTGATTTATTGTCCACGTGTTAGACCCAGCGAGGCTACACGTGAGGAGACGTGTTGAGATTATTAGTCCCGCATAGTATGGACAATCTAGATCCTGCGGCTTATAATTCTTTAGGGCCTCTATCCTAACACCATCCACTCTTGGTTTGGCTGTTGTCGAGGTAATGCAGTAAATAGATTAAGACTCTAGCTTTGCTCTTATGAGTCATCACAATGGGGTTCAAGGAATGCAGTGGTTAACAGCCTAACACTATATGCCATCTAAACATGGCTACCAGTTTTGTTAAAGGATAGATACAACTACATGGCAGTTTTGGTTTGTTAAACTTTTAGTTTCAAGCAGCACGCGCATAACGCATATTATTCCACTATTTATCAATATAAAAAAGGAGAATATTATTTACAATACAATTAGTATTTTTGGACATATTCTATAATTTCAATTGCAATGGAATCGACAAATCTCCAGTATGGGAGCCACCATTTCTGTTTCTTCATAAGCAAAATAAAGAATAGACTCCAAAATCCAACTGCAAACCCCAAGAAAACAATAGCATATAACAACAACTTGTCTTTCACATCTTCTGGATCGACTTCATCATCTTTTTTTGTAGGCTTAATGGTACTAGAATTCTGATCACCATCGCAAATTTTCTTAGTAGGTAATCCACACAGTAACTCGTTTCCGACAAAAGCCAAACCATCTACACTCAGAGTATCAAAGTGACTTTCTATTGGGATTTTTCCACTCAACATATTGTAAGACAAGTTTAGAACCGCGAGAGAGTGAACTTTTGTCAAGGATTGAGGAATATGTCCAGATAATCTATTGGAACTTAAATCCAAAGACTCTAGCGCGGACAAATTTCCTATACTTTCTGGGATTTCATCGGAAAATCGATTGTTGGACAAATTGAGTGAAGAAAGTATCTTTAATAAGCCTATCTCCTTTGGAATGCTTCCGTTAAGAGAGTTGCAAGATAGATCAATCAATGTGCTGTAGTTGTATAACTTCTTGACTTGTATAACATTCCCTTTTTTTACCATCTGCAATGTAATATCACCATAATCGTCATTCGGATAAGAGTTATTTATCAATCCACTCCAGTTTCCTAATTTTTGGGGAATACGGCCTGACAGATTGTTTAGCGCCAAGTCTAATATCTGAAGTTTCTGCAAATGAATAATCTCTTCAGGGATTGAGCCAGTGAGCTTGTTTGACCTTAAAGAAAGGTACTTAATATCTTGGAGTGAACCAAGACCAGTTGGTATACTGCCTCCAAAGTTGTTATACTCTAAGTTTAGAAATTCCAGCTTGTGAAGTGTATTGATGAAATTAATAGTGCCATCCAGATTGTTGTTACTCAACTGTAGATATTTTAGAGTTTTTTCAAGTTGAAGCACTCTAGGAAACTTTCCGGTGAGATTGTTGGTGCCAAGGTTCAGATACCGAAGTGAACCACAGTATCCTATATTAGTAGGTATGATCCCTGATAGTTGATTATTTGAGAGATCGATGGCATCAGTTTCGAATTGTGGTTTTGTGGGAAATAGAGAAGATGGAATTGTACCTGAAAGTTTATTACCAGAAAGAATGATGGCGTAAGGATTCGATAGTCTCTTTCCGAATTCAGTTGAGATTTTTCCACTGAATTTGTTATCGGATAAATCAAAACTATATAGACCTTGAGGTGGCAGTGGAAGAGTACCATGAAGTTTGTTATTCGACAGATAAATTTCATAAAGATTATTGAGTTTGACGAAACAAGAAGGGATAGATCCTGTCAAGTTATTATCCGACAAATCCAAGAATGTAAGATGAGTCAAATTACAAATGAAATCAAGAGATCCATTTAGCCTGTTTGAACTCAGACGTAGGTGATTTAGGTTTGATTCTTTATTCAGTGAAACGTCGCCTGCAATAGAGTTGTTAGAAGCATCAAAGATTTTAAGATTTAGGAGCATTGTGATGCAAATTGGTATAGTTCCTGTTATATTATTACTACTTAAGAAAAGATGATGGAGTGGAAGTATTTCACAGATTGATTTAGGTACGATTCCTTGGATATTATTGAGCGACAAGTCGAGATATTCTAGGTATTGTAGGTTGGAGATTGAAGAATGGATATCACCTGTTATAGAATTGGAAGACAGGTCGAGATGCTGCAATTTAGAAAGATTGTAGAGTGACGAAGGTAAAGATCCTTGGATATTATTGAGGGACAAGTCTAGATGGTATAGGTATTTTAGGTTGGAGATTAAAGAATGGATATCCCCAGTTAAGGAATTGTTATAGAGATTTAGATATTGTAATTGAGAAAGATTGTAGAGTGACGAAGGTAAATATCCTTGGAAATTATTGCGGGACAAGTCGAGATGGTATAGGTATTTTAGGTTGGAGATTAAAGAATGGATATCCCCAGTTAAGGAATTGTTATAGAGATTTAAATATTGTAATTGAGAAAGATTGTACAACGAAAGAGGTAATGATCCTTGAATTGAACATGATGTAGCAGAAAGCCAGACCAATAACGGCGCGTTAGAAATCGAATGCAGTATTGATCCAATTACTTCATTTCCTGATATCTTAAGTTTTTGTAATCTAGGCCATTGATGTTTGAACAATACTGAAGAATCAACATGAAGATCCTGATTACCACTCACATCAAGCTCTTTGAGTTGTGGTAGATAAGGAACTGAACCACGTAAATTACAGTAAGATAACTCAAGAATAGAGATTGAGGTCAAATTAGCCAGCTGGACTGGGAATAGAGAACTGAGTTGAAAATTGCGATTCATTTTGAGGGATGATAAATGGGAAAGATTGTGAAACTCATTGATGGGGAAAATCGGACTAGTTATATTGCACCTAGAGATATCGAGATCCCTAAGATTAGAAAGATGGGATATATCTTCACCAAATCCTTCTGGTGAAGATGTGGCCTCGTAGAGATCAATGCCACTCATCCTTAATACCTTGACATTCACTAAACCTCTCACCCATTTTGTAGATGATGTTTGCAAACAATAAGGGGTCAAATAATAGTTTTCGGAAGTGCAAGATAAATCGAGGAATTGTAGAGAGGATATGTTGGTGAATTGTGTCGAAATTGATGATGAAAAGTTGGAGAAGGAGAGATCGAGATGATTGAGTGTTGTTAGATCTGAGAACCGAGGTGGGATTTGTGATTCCTGAAAATTGTTAAAGGCAAGATCAAGGTACTCTAGGCGAGTAAGTTTTAAAAGGGAAGCAGAGAATTTACCAGTCAGCGAAGTGCTTGGTGGATCAGAGACATCAAAATAATGACTCTCAAATATTTTGGTGTAGTAATTTTCAAGGGCTGTGTTCCGAAGGTCGATAGAAACAACCCGAAATGAGTCATTGGAGCATCCAACCCCATGCCAATTGCAGCAGTTCTCATGTTGGATGCCTTGTTGCCATGATGATAAACGATTTGAAGAGTCGTTCAAATAGGATTTGAACCTCAAGAGAGCACTTCTATCCTCTTCATGGCAGCCATGTGAGGTCAGTGGGAACATAATGGTATTGATCAAAAAATGAAGATGAATAAAAAGGAGATGAAATGAAGCCATTTAATGTTGTGTTGGATGTATGAATGTGCAGCAGAGTGGCTAAAAATATTAAGCACAGTACTATTTATAAGCTTAACATTGGCATTGCATAATGGCCTAAGGACTCCAACTTGCTCAATTATTAACATCCATTGAATATTCATCCATTGATTACTCTAGATAATTAAGCTTGACTTGGAAATGTATTCCCGACGTGCTCAGAGTCTGTTCTTTCAATTCTGTTTGTCACTGGACTATTCTATCATAGTGACATACTAACTTTTTGCTAATTTTCTCTCTATTGTGTAGGCCGCCCACTTGCTTAATTTATAAAAACAGATGTTTGCGAGAATAACTTGAAAGTAAAAAAAACTCAAATACATAGCCGAACACACCAACTGACTGATATAACAAGACTGCACAAGTTTCAGACCATCAAGAGTATAAATTAGTGACCGACGCAAAGTTAATTAGGATTTGATTAATTCAGCTCCCTGACTCAAAGTCAATTCCATACAAGCTTATCTCATTATGAGACATACACATCAATAATCAATTGATAAATGAACATTATAAACCTCCAAGACATGCTAACCCAAAGAACAAGGCAATGCTAGCTAGACTCCAAACCTCTAGTGACCCACTTGGAAGAAGAAGAGCAGTCAGTCGATCGAGTGCCTTGTTTCCTTTGGTGCTTGGCTGCGTGACTTGAAAAATATAATATTATCGTCTTGTACCTTGATGCAACTTGGGCCACGGAATGCAATATTGAAATATCGTGTAGAATATTGAAGCACAGAAAATTCTATGTCTGCTGAGCCTTAGGGTCCAATTAAAAGGACATCACGGTGTATTGTGTTTTGCGTTCATTTATAAAAATGACCCAAGATTCCTGCAACTTGAGTCTAAACATTTAAAACGGGTCAAAGGGATAGTTGAAACTTAAATGGTCATGGCTATTGAAGTCGTACTCTCTTATTGATATGTGCCTCGCTACAATTTAATTTTAAGCAGATTGCACATCTGATCCATAACTGAATCTAGAATGCAACTGGATATATACATAGTTTCCCGGAATAGTAAGCTAATTCCCACACCTCATAGGGCCCCCACCAGGTATAACGCAGTATTAATCAAATTGAATGATTATAGCAAGGAAAAAAAAAAGAAAAAGGAATCCGAATCAAATAAAAACTCGTCAATAACAATACAGAATCGAAAATGAATTTACACACATAACAGATGATTGATTGGAAGTATAAACTACACTTAATAACAATTCCTAGATCTAAACATCATTCACCATCAATAATGAAATATGAGAAGAAGAAGATAAGATTGGTCTCCCTTTGGCTCTCCTAGTCTCTTCTTTTTTTAAGTACTACGATAGATAGAGATGGAAATTACACATACATCCTTTTCTTGTGTTGTCAGGCTCATTTCTGTACTGGTGGAAAGGCTTGAGCGGTTTAAACTTATCTTCCTTGATAAATTAGTTGGGAGTATAGCGTTGAGACGAAATTATGGTAATGTTGCTATTCTCTTGCAGTTTCAAGCTCTTGGGTTACATAATACTTCCTAAGAGTCCTACAACACTATTCAAGTTCTTGTTAAACAACTGATAGGTGTTTTAAACACCTTGATCACTATCTATTGTTTATGTTTTTTTTTTTGTTTTTCTTATGAATTATGTATTATTTTGTTCCTTTTGAGTTTTTAAGGTGTTCTGCAGTCATAATTAGCAAAAGGTGGGGAAAATAGAGTGAAAAGGGCGTAATGGTCATTCAAGGCCAAACATTGTTGGCAGTCAAAGCAGGCGTTAAGGGACATCCATATATCTCTACTAGGAATTACTCGAGCAACCAAAGAAGATACTCAGGACACCCATCTGGGTGGCTTTATCTAGGATATCTTAATCTTTCCAATCATTCCGTCCCTAAAATTGAGAGTTTCTTTCTCTCATTACAGCCGAGAGAGAGAGCAAACAGGAGAATAAAGTTTAGAAAGCATTGAAATCAGGGCAACAAATGGTGAATCCATCGACTTTTTCATCGTCAATATTTATTGTCTCTCGTCTTTCGATTGCTTCTGAGCTAACACTTCTTCAATCATTTCATTAAGTTTCCTTCTGCTAAGCTCCTCGTCTCGTGGCAAGTCTCCTCGGGTGCAGCGCTACGAAATCCTAACCCGTTTCGCAGCGCTACGAAATCCTAACCCGTTTCTGGGTGGTTTTATCTAGGATATCATATCTTATCCTACTTAATTCCTGGTAACCCGCCGGTGGGGTATAAATTAAAGATGATGGCTTCGGCGCTGCGAAACGGGTTAGGAGCAGCATCGCTCGATATCAGATGCGGGCATCTTGGGTAGAAAGACTCTCACTGCTAATTGACGTTTTCCTGATCTTGTTCTTCCCCCAACAGACATCCTTTGGCTTGATTTTTGCTTGAAGTGTTCATGATACTGGAGGAAAATAATCTGCGTGTATGAACAACTATATATCAGAGACGCAAAAAGATGCAGTCATTTTTATTAAGGACGTAAACTAGTTGTGCAGTTATAAATGAAGCTGTAAGAATCAAATGGATACAAAGGGTCGATACTCTTCAATCAAACAAGGAGACATGACGGCAAAATCTTACAAGCATCACATCAAGTGCGTTAAAAAGGAATCAGATCTGAAATCTAGTGAATAAAATTAACAGAGGCTTGCAAGCATCATGGATCATGATCGTATGCACACAGAAAAGATGCCTCATAAAATTAACAATTATGAGGCTTGCAACCCATAATTGTTTTTGAATACGCGTTCCATGTACGTTTATTGACATGTTTTTAGTTGATTTGGATGCCTTTATTTGTTTTTGAATACGCGTTCCATGTACGTTTATTGACATGTTTTTAGTTGATTTGGATGCCTTTGATTGGTAACTGATTGCTGTCGTACCTAATTAATGATTTGTTATGTATGTAGTCTTCAATGAGCATCCTCTGTGCCACACCTCCTGCACTCACGCTAATGGAATTGATGTGCAAATTACAAGAAAAACAAACTAATCGCATCTAGACTATAGGATGCATCAGTGTCTTTAAGTAGATTTTGATAGAAGTTCACCAAATGCCTCTAAATCGTTTAGGAAGGTTTCCTAAGCAGTCAACTATGAAGTAGTCTTCCAAATTAATCTTGTTAATTTCATTTTCAATTATGGGTTTGGTTGTGTTTTTTTTTCTTCTCTATACAGGCCCTACTGACAAAAGAAACAAGTCAAGCCGTAATGCATCTAAAAATTACTATGAAATTTATGCTCCAAATTTGCATCGAAACCTTCCTCACAGACCATTAGATGTTAGTAGATATTTGCTAACTATTAGATGAGATTCGAATGAAGTTTTCAGTAATTCGCAGACTTAGTCGAGACCTGTGCGGTTTTGTCAAGTCAGGCTAACATTGTGCTGTTGGTCGGTGAAATCAGAAGAAAATTCCGAATGTGTGTTCTGCAAACTGATAAAGTTGAATGACAAGTTCGATTCCGGAAGGTATTGTTAAATGGTAAAATCTGACAAATTTAAGTATGTCTCAAATCAATTAACATGAGAAATATCTAGGATTCTAGGTTTATTTCCATTACTTCATCATGTTATTCAATTGTCACAAAACAACTTATGAGGTTAATTACCGAAAAAGTTTGCAAACTCTCCAAAGGCAGCTGGTGAATTATTGGACCTGGTACTCTGGTAGCCTGTACCCTTCCATCATCAGCTAGGATAACTAATGCATTAAAGTCACCTAACCCTGGTTAAAACTTTGGAACTCAACCCCAGTTATAAAATCTATCACTATATTCACTTCTTTATTTCTTCTATCTAAAATTCGTTCACACTTCTAGCACAAATGTTGAAGAAAACCCACTCAAAGCCTCCTAAAGGAACCATTTTCCATCTCATTTTCTCTCTTCCTCTACTCTTTCTTCTAGTAGTAAGATCACTGGAAGCTCATGAAAATAAAGAAGAGCGAAGTATTCTTCTAAAACTCAAGAACGAATTTGGAAATCCATCGGCACTGGAATCTTGGAACACTTCAGATAAGACTCAACACTGCATATGGAAAGGTATTATAGCCAATGGTAGATACAAATTGCAAGTCAACTCATGTATTAAATAAACTAAACTTACCCTGGTTAAAACTTTAAATTCGCACATCTCATGTCATGTATTATAAGATCTTTCACTCCTGGATTCACATCTTCACTACTCTCTCATTCTGTCTAAAATTTGTTTACATTTCAGCTGCTTAGCTTGAAATGACTTCATCGCGCCATTATGTTATCTTCACGCATTCTCATAGCGATATTTTGTATCTGCGCAGGTCGTACTACATGTCTCCTTTGATGCATAATGCCCAAATGTCATTTTCTGTCAACGTTCTATTTCAACGTAAATACAAAAATCCGTTTGGATGATAACACTGCCGTATTGCATGGGAAGTGACTTCTATTTCAGCTGCTTAGCTTGAAATGACTTCATCGCGCCATTATGTTATCTTCGCGCATTCTCATTGGTTGAGCGATATTTTATATCCGGGCAAGTCGTACTATAAGTCTCTTTTGGTGCATAATGCCCAAATGTCATTTTCTGTCAACGTTCAATTTCATCGTAAATACAAAAATTCGTTTGGATGATAACACTGCCGTATTGCATGGGAAGTGACTTCTATTTCAGCTGCTTAGCTTGAAATGACTTCATCGCGCCACTATGTTTCTTCGCGCATTCTCATTGGTTGAGCGATATTTTTTATCCGGGCAAGTCGTACTACAAGTCTCTTTTGGTGCATAATGCCCAAATGTCATTTTCTGTCAACGTTTTATTTCAACGTAAATACAAAAATCCGTTTGGATGATAACACTGCCGTATTGCATGGGAAGTGACTTCTATTTCAGCTGCTTAGCTTGAAATGACTTCATCGCGCCATTATGTTATCTTCGCGCATTTTCATTGGTTGAGCGATATTTTGTATCCGGGCAAGTCGTACTACAAGTCTCTTTTGGTGCATAATGCCCAAATGTCATTTTCTTTCAACGTTCTATTTCAACGTAAATACAAAAATCCGTTTGGATGATAACACTGCCGTATTGTACGGGAAGTGACTTCTATTTCAGTTGCTTAGCTTGAAATGACTTCATCGCGCCATTATGTTATCTTCGCGCATTCTCATTGGTTGAGCGATATTTTTTATCCGGGCAAGTCGTACTACAAGTCTCTTTTGGTGCATAATGCCCAAATGTCATTTTCTGTCAACGTTCTATTTCAACGTAAATACAAAAATCCGTTTGGATGATAATACTGCCGTATTGCATGGGAAGTGACTTCTAATTCAGCTGCTTAGCTTGAAATGACTTCATCGCGCCATTATGTTATCTTCACGCATTCTCATTGGTTGAGCGATATTTTGTATCCGCGCAAGTCGTACTACAAGTCTCCTTTGGTGCATAATGCCCAAATGTCATTTTCTGTCAACGTTCAATTTCAACGTAAATACAAAAATCCGTTTGGAGGATAGCACTGCCGTATTGCATGGTTTATTATCCTCATCCTGACTGGTCGAAGCACACAGTCCATTCATGTTTTGATGTGCAATGAGATTAGTCTTGTACGGGGGACCTTTAGTCAATGGCTATTACAAATATCTAGTTCAGTTTTGAAAATTCAATCAGTCCATCTATATAATTATCATACTTCATTTTCTTCTATCAATCAAAAAATAAATTAAATGAAAATCAGTTTCTTCTTAAAAATGTTGAAGAAAACCCACTCAAAGCCTCCTAAGGGTATTTCGGTGATATTCAGTGAATTTCCAATTTCTATACTGAATTGTTCAAGGCTTCAATCTTTAGATCTTTCCGTGAATCACTTTGTTGGAACAATTCCAAATGATATTGATAGATTATCGAATCTTCGGTTACTTGATCTGGGATGGAACAATTTCTCGAGCGATATTACTTCTTCAATCGGAAACTTTCCATTCTTACAGAGTTTAGATCTTGGATATAATTTTTTTAATGGTAGTTTCCCTCCGGAAATCGGAAATTTATCGAATCTGGAATCTCTCCATATAAGCAGTAAGAATTTTTTGTCGTCGAAAATTCCTAATGAATACAGTAGTTTGATAAAGTTGAAGGATCTGTCGATGTCGGAGATGAATTTATATGGAGAAATTCCGGACTGGATTGGTAATTTTTCAAATTTGGAATATCTGAATCTTTTGGGAAATAATTTCAGAGGGAAAATTCCGGAGAACTTGTTTTTGTTAAAGAACTTGAGGGTTTTGCTTTTATCTTCTAACAAATTGTCAGGTGAAATTCATGAAGGTATTGGTGTATTAAAGAAGTTGACAGAATTACATGTGGATGGCAATCGATTAACAGGAGAAATACCAGTGTGGATTGGTTATCTTCCGTCGCTTAAAGAAATCGATGTTTCTGAAAACAAGTTATCAGGTGAACTGCCCAAAGAACTAGGTTTACATTCCACGCTATATTTTCTTGATGTGTCAAAGAACAATCTTTCAGGTAATTTACCAGACAATTTATGTTCTGGTGGTAAGTTGCAATATATTACGGCTTCTTCAAACAATTTTACAGGAAAATTATCAAAATCGCTTGTGAATTGTTCTAGACTTGGCAATAACATGTTAACTGGTGAGATCCCGGCTACTTTTTGGTCATCCATGAATTTATTGGTGGTATACATAAACGATAATCAGTTTTTTGGCGAACTTCCCGAAAAGTTGAGTCCAAATTTAGCCATTATCGACTTAGCAAATAACAATTTTGGAGGCAATATACCAAATAGTATTGGTTCACTTAATCGCTTGATGATTCTTTCTTTAAGGTCAAACAAATTCAGTGGGTTAATCCCTGAAGAGATTTGTCATCTGCAGGAACTCCAAATATTAGACTTATCGCTGAACAATCTCTCTGGGAATATTCCTAACAGTATAGGGAACTGGACTGGATTAAAAGGGAATTCGTATGGTCTTAGCAATGGCACTAGTTTTGGATTGGAGATGGTAGTCAAAGGAGTCATGATACAAATTCCAATAATATATCCATATAGCGCAAGTATCGATTTGTCATGCAATATTCTGAATGGAAGCATTCCTGAAGAGCTAAGCTTGCTATCACGCCTCTCTTCACTTAATTTATCTCATAATCATTTCTCTAGTGATATTCCTACAAATATCGGAAATTTGTCTGCCTTAGAATCTCTAGATTTAAGTTCCAATAATTTGTCTGGACGTATTCCACAATCTTTGGCAACTATCGACACTCTTGCGGTTTTAAATCTTTCTTACAATGAGTTAAGCGGCAGGATTCCACAAGGAAATCACTTTGATACACTTAGTGTGGATGGTTTAGCTTTCGTAGGGAACGATTTATTATGTGTATTTCCAACAGAGAAAGTTTGCGAGGGTGATCACAATACTAGTACCGGTAATGACGATCCTACAATTGAAGTTGATGTAGTCGATCGAGAGGATGCAAAAGAGAAATTATTGATGTCCGCTATTATTGCTTTGGGGTTTATAGTTGGATTTTGGGGCTTTTTTGGTGTTTTACTTATAAAGAAAGAAAAATGGTGGTTCCCATATTGGAGATTTATTGAATTTGTTGCAATTAAAATAACAAGTTTTATTCGGAATAGACGATTGTATTAATGAATGTACTTTGTTTTCCCCCCTACATGTAACTTGGATGTTGAAGGTTCGATATGATAGTAAATTGATATATGAATTTGATGAATTCTGCTTCAAATCCTTAATATTGTTAGATTGATGGTACAATATGCGATTTCTATTTCATCCATATTATTCTTAAGCCATTTGTATCTCCCAACTAAGAAATGATCGGAACCAACAGAAACAACAAAGGAAAAGAAGATCGAGATCAGGTGGTTTCTCATGGATGTAACTGTTGTTTTGAATGTATGGGAATTTGGTGGTGAAAGGAAAAAGAACTTCTTTTCAGTTCAATCAATGAGCATATTGATTTCTCCTCTTAAAACAATTTTACGTATGGTTTTCATTTCTCTACATGTCCCTCCACAATCTACAGAATCACTATTACCGCAACTACTTCTGAATCCACCACCAAACATCAATTCTATGATCAGCGTCATTCTCTAAACCTCCCTGCTCTTAATGATCCAGTGAAAACATTGGTTTGTCTGATAACTTGAGCCAGATTCAGATTCTAGCTGAAGTCGAACATTTATATCCATTGAGACAATAATCAGAACCATGTGATATTGTTTACTGATTTAATAACTTGTTTGCTTCATAAATGTGGTGAACAAAATACGTAACTCAGTTTATTGACCAAATTTCACGGTCTCACTTCTTTTGTGTATTTCTTAAAAAAGTAGTGCATTTTTTGGTATTTTCATGTTCATGAGTTAACTCTCGCCTTGTATTGCACTGGATAAACAATCTGCTATAACAAAATGCTTATTGGCTTTATTTTGGAGATATGCTGCTGAATTTGGTTCTTCTTTATTAGCGTACCGTACCTATGTATGCCACTTCCTACGTTAGAAATCGGCTAAATGGCTAATAATGCCCATGGTTCAAAGCGAAGCACATGATTCTGGTATAAAGGGACAGTGGGCGAGTATTTAGTCTACTGTTTAGCTAACAAAATAAGATCTGCCTGTGACAGCAATGGTTGCATCTAGATACATTAATGACTAAAATACGAATGGTGGTCCATTTTACCCTGGCAATCATGTAATTCAGAATTAGCCGAGTCAAGCAATACATTTGGAAACTAAAAATCAAAGTCTTGCTAAGTGCTAACTGTCTCCTTCATTACATAATGTCGAGATATCAACTTTCCAATTCAATGTAAGTGGGTCAGCTTGACTTCTACATACTTAATCATTTGGAACCTACCTAGCATTGCTGTATTTCATGGGTCATTAGCCTGACTGGTAGATAAACAGTCCATTTATTGTTTAACTGTGCAATGACGTTGCTAAGTCTTGTATGGTGAGCGGATGGAGTAAATGACTAATTAATATCAATGGCATTTATAAAAATTCAATCTATCTATATAATTTAACAACTTGGAGTTCTTAGATAGCGTAATTCAATTTCTTCTCAAACATGTTTAACAAAATTCACTCAAATCCTCCTAAAGAAACAATTTCCCATCTCATTTTTTTTCTTCCTCTACTCTTTTGTGTTATAAACTCGCTGAAAATACAAGAATACGAAGAAGAAGAATGAGTATTCTTCTTATACTAAAGAAAGAGTTTGGAGTTGGTCCATCATTCTTAAAGTCATGGATTGCAATTGGGGAATTCCCTGTTCCTGTAAGGCCTGGTCTAGGTGTCCCCTTATCCAGTGGGGGTGCTAAGTAGCACATGCCATGTTAGGTTATAACAAAGCATCAAGAGATGTTTTCTCCTTCTGGGGTTATCTTCTTTACAAATCATGAAGAAGAGAAAAGGGAGGCAGTGAGAGAAAGTAAGAGAAAGTGAGTAGCCACCATTAAAGTTGATCTTTGGTGATGATTTGAGTTAATCTTTTAAGAAGAAGAAAGGGTTCTTGTTAAGGGTCCGTTTGGTTTGTTGTGGTGAAGATTGATTGATCAATTTCCACGTCTCTTTAAAAGGTGGAAAATCTAGGGTTTGTTCAAACCTTAGTAGTAAGTATCTCTTACTCTTGCTATTTCGCAAATTGATAGTGAATCTCATCTTATTGGTGAATGAATTGTTGATCCATCTTTAGGGTGAGTGTAATTTAGGAAAATTATAATCCAAGTGCTATATACACCTTCAAGAAGAGTGTATCCCCAAATTGGGAGATTTGTGTGTAACCCATTGTTTATTATAGTGGAAGATTTACCCGTGTTTTTTTTACCCTTCACCTTGGAGGGGTTTTCCACGTAATTGCCGGTGTTGTGTGATTGTTTTTTATATCCTCGTAGTTGTGTATTTTTACGCATTGTGTTTCATTGCTTGTGTAGTTTTTCGTATTTCGCATAGCGGCTCGGATTTCTAAGTATCCCCCAACAAGTGGTATCCAAGCTTTTGGATTGAGCTAATCCTGTGCAATGATGGAAGCTAGCACTAATAATAGAATGGTTATTTTGACCGGTGAGAACTATGTGATATGGAAGGCTAAGATGGAAGATTGGTTATATTGTGAAGATCTATATGGTCCAATAGAGAGCAAGGGAGTAAATCCTAAGAAGATAGAAGACAAAGTGTGGAGTGTTGCTAATCGTAAAGTTATTAGTTTCATTATGCAATGGGTTGATGATTATATTTTTCGTCATGTGGCTAGTGAGAAACTAGTATATTCTTTGTGGACAAAGTTAGAGGAGTTATATGATAAGAAATCTGCTTGTGGAAAAGCTCTTGACTGTGGCGAGTCAAGAAGTAAATCAAAGTCTAGTGAAGACGTCGATTGTTGTAAGAATGATCATTATTCAAATGAATGCAGGAAGCCGGAGCAAGAACCAATGAAAGGGAATGTAAATGACAGACAAGTCAATGATGTTACAGTTGTGGCAAAAAGTAGTGACATTACTTTATTATATGATTGTAATTATGTATGTGTGAGTTATGCAGTTTATGATTCAGAGTGGATAGTATATTGAGGTGCATCCTATCATGCTACTCCTCGAGAAGATGTGTTTATCTCCTATAAGTATGGTGATTTTGGTTCAGTCAGAATGGGAAACAATGGTGTTTCAAAAATTGTAGGAATGGGTGAGGTGAAGGTCGAGACCAGTGTTGGCTGCACGTTGGTTCTCAGAAATGTGCGACATGTACCAGATCTTCGTTTGAATCTAATGTCACCGGGAGTGTTAGATGATGAGGGGTATAATAATCATTTGGGTGATGGAAAATGGAAGATAACCAAAGCTCCATGGTTATTGCAAGAGGAAAGAAATGTGGCACATTATATAAGACACAAGTGAAGGTGTTGAAAGGTGAGTTGAATGTTGTTGACAAAGATTCAACCTCCGAGCTGTGGCATAGAAGAGTTGGTCATCTCAGTGAGAAGGGAATTCAAATCCTCCCCAAAAGACAAGTATTTCCAAAATCCAAAGGTACGCAATCGGGTAAGTGCACTCATTGTTTAGTTGGTAAACAAAATAGAGTTTCTTTCATAAAGCTTTACCCAAGCGCAATTCGGGTAAAATTGATCTTGTTAATTCTTATGTTTGTGGACCTTTAAGGGTCAAAACACTTGGTGGTCCTTTTACTTTGTTACTTTCATAGATGATGCTTCAAGGAAGGTTTTGTCATATGCAATCAAGACCAAAGATGATGTTGTTCTTATGTTTAAGATGTTTTACAACATGGTGGAAAGAGAAACAGGTAGAACCTTGAAGTGTCTTCCTTCTGACAAATGGGGAGAGTACATTGGACTACTCGAAGTTTATTGCAAGAACATGGGTATACGTCATGAACAATCAGTACCGAAGACTCCACAACATAATGTTGTTGCATAGAGGATGAACCGCATTATTATTGAGAGAATTAGGTGCATGTTATCGCATTCCAAGTTGCAGAAACATTTTTGGGGTGAAGCAACGTATGTTGTTGTGTACTTGATCAATCGATCACCTTTAAAACCGCTAGATGTAGAAGTAGCAGAGGAGGTATGGAGAGACAAAGAGCCTGCTTATGATCACTTGAGAGTGTTTGGTTGTAGGGCATTTGTTCATATCCCAAAAAATCAGAGGTCAAAGCTTGATGACAAAGCAAAGAAGTGTGTGTTCCTTGGATATGGAACAGAGAAGTTTGGTTATAGATTTTGGGATCCAGTTGACAAGAAGATTATCATAAGTAGGGATGCAGTATTCCTTGAAGACCAAACTATTGAAGACTTTGAGAATATTGAAAAGCCAATGCTTGAAAAAGATATGATCTTGGATCCAAATCCAGTTGTTCCTTCACTTGAAAAACGTGATGATGATGTTGATGGTAATAGTAATGAAGAACACAATCACGAAGATAAAGCTAATGAAGATGTTCCAGTGCATGATGTTGAGCAAGAAATGCAACAACAACAACCATAAGCTGAGTTGAGAAGATTCAACAGGCCAAGATTACCTTCAACAAAGTATACACCACATGTCTATGTGATACACCACTTACTTAGATCTGAATTAAAATAAACTACCTCTAGTTATAGATCATCCCTTACACTTGGATCCAATGTTGAGGATGAAGACACTAATGTTAAGGTCATGCAATCTTAAAGAGTTCACCACTTCATAATTTGTGATTTTACTCATCTTAGAAAGTTGGATTTGTCTCAGAATAACTTAACTGGAGTTATTCCTTCTTGTCTCTTCAAACTCAAATATCTTGAATCCTTGGATTTGTCTCGTAATAGCTTAACCGAAGTTGTTCCTTCTTGTGTTTTTAAACTCATATATCTTAATTTCTTAGATTTATCTCGTAATAACTTAACTGGAGCTATCACTTTTAGTCTCTCCAAACACGAAAGTCTTTCTTTATTGGATTGAACAACAAATTCCATGGTCCTTTCCCTCTTCTACCTCCGAGTATCGAAGGTATTTATGTGTCAAATAACCAATTGGATGGTGAAATTTCAATAGAAACCGGAAAGAGATTACCTAGTTGTGCGATTATCAATCTATCTGGTAAAAAACTTTCAGGTCCTAGTCTGTCTTCTATATGTCTCATAGACCCAGGAGGTTACTCCCGTGTTGGTGCAATGGATCTATCCAATAATAAACTATCCAGGAGTATACCTACTAGTATATGGCAATGCACGAAACTTCAATCTCTAAACCTTGGCAACAACAATCCCATAGGAAATATTCCAAATGAGCTTGAACTAGCACCATGTTTAGCAATTCTTCAATTATATGGAAACAATCTACATGGTACAATCAATTTCATTAGTAAACTTCACAAATTGGAATTCCTCAACTTGGAGAATAATAGTTTTGGAGGTATTATGCCATCTGGTCTTGGTTCATTCCATAACCTTAAGGTCCTTTCTCTAAGGTCCAATAAGTTGAGCGGTTCAATCCCGGAAGGAACTTTTCATTTGCAAAAACTCCAAATATTAGATTTATCGATAAAAATCTCTCAGGACCAATACCTAGGAAGATTGGCAACTTGAACAAGTTATTAAGTAGGATGAATGAGACTCGTGCTTGACAAAACATTCATGGATGCGTTGTGATAAGAAATGGTAATCAAGGGGATAAGGTTACAATTTGATAAGTTGTACAGTTATAGTTCAGGAATAGATCTATTATGAAAAACACGATATCCTCTCTCTATCCTCTCTCCTAACCCTAGCTTTTACATTCAGCCGGCTCTTTCTTGCTCGGATCTAGTCAAAAAGACTAGATCCGAGCAAGGATTTCATCGTTCTGTTGTTCTCTATCCTTAATTTTAGTTTCTATTTATGTTTCCTGCATCTCAGCCATGGCTTGAATCTCTTTCTTCCCATCTTTATCTTCAATTTCCTGATTTGAAGATGATATCCCCTTTTCTTTTTTCCCATCTCTCATCCATGGCTCGAATCCCTCTCTTCCCTCATTTATCTTCAACTTCCTGATTTGAAGATGATATCCTATTTTCCTTTCTCCCATATCTCATCTCATCTTAGTTTGAAGAACTAATACATCTCATACACCCATCAACTGAATCGTGTGTTAATTTTCACAAATCAAAATCATAATTGCAGCCACCAGATCTCAATCGAAATTAAATCACCACCAAAACACTTCCTTATACACCCCATCCCATCCTCTGCACCCATCCCTTACAACCATCTCTCATTTTCTCTCCTTAATCGATAAGTGTGTTGATTTTTGATGAGAAAAGGCTTCCCATCTAAGTTATTAATCAGCAATGGTGCCAGTTTTTCTGTTGATAATCTGGGTGTAGCTTTGCAGTGATTTAATTCGTGATGGTAGTGATGATCCATATGGCGGTCGGCGGCGGTTTTTGGTAGCAATGTTGTTACTTAGGGTTTTCATTTGTTATGGGTTTTCTACAGTGAACGGGCAAATTCCACCGGGTAATCAGGTATATCAAACACGTTGTAATGGGTTGTTGGTTAATGTTGTTAAGGTTGTATTGGGCTTCCAAGCTTGGTTGAGGTTGTGTCTCCTAGGCTTTTAATGGGCTTTAGCTTACAGTTTGTAAAGAAATTCTTAGCCCCTCAGGCCTTGCTCTTTCTATTGAAAGTTGCATCTCTGTAATTTGTGTTTCAGGTCTTGGTGTACTCAAATTCTTATTTCTCTAATACAATCTTTCTTTCACGATCAAAAAAAAAAAAATCTATTATGTAACATTCTTGATGGGAGTATTCCAGAACAGATAGGTTTGCTGAAAGGACTTGCTGTGCTAAATTTGTCTCATAATTGTTTCTCGAATAGCATCCTAACCAATGTTGGCAAGATGTCTGGTTTAGAATCTCTGGATTTAAGCTCCGATAGGCTGTCTGGACATATCCCACAATCTTTAGTAGGAGTCAACTCTTTACAGTTTCTTAACTTATCTTACAATAAATTGAATTGTGGGAGCAAAATACCTCACAAGCATTAAAGCGCGAAGGAATACATTTACTACCAGGCAAAGATGACGCGTTTAATATGTCTTGGATGATGATGTGATTTTGAAGTTGTAGTAAAAATGAGGTTGTCCTTCACTCGGATTTGTAGAGATGAAAGTTTTTAAAAATACTAAATAAATATATACAAAGACTATTAAACAGTGGGCGAGAGGTACCGGGACTAAGGATTTAACCGATCTTTATAACATAAGGTTCACTTATTTATTCTCAACAATTTTAGCTCAAGAAACAAAAATATGGACTCTATTTTTTCCAAGGTAGATTCTCAAAACATTGATTGTAAATGTTAAGCATGGGACATCAAATCACCTAAGCTAAGCATGACCCATCTAATCAAATGACACCCAATTTAATCAAATCATATTTCAATTAATTTTAGTGCAAAAGTCATAAAAAAGAATAAAATAAATTTATCCATGTAAGAAGTTTGGCCTCCTCCGTCGTCCCATTGTTGGGGTTTAGCTCTTAATGGTGAAAACACGCTCAAAATTCATCTTTATTAATGCTCAAAAATATTTATAATTGATGAAAAGGAGAAAAATTGGTGAAAATCGGGTTTTGTAACAATTATATTTGTTACAAACCTTTGTTACAGAGAACGATAATTGTAAACTGCCGTTGTTACTGTAGCATATAACACTGTCTCGTGTCAATCGCATACGTTGTAGCAGTTACGACTGTTTTTGGGCGTCATATGTTCTTCCTGTTCTTCAGTTCCGCAGCAGCAGAGCCTGTAAACCTCTGATTCTCGCCTCCTCAAGCCTTCTCAGCCCCCCAAACTCCCGACACCCCTTCTATGTGATCCTAGGAACCTATTTATACATCATTTCGACATTGAATCTCCTCCATTAACTAAAAATAATCTTCTTTTACTCGGGTATATTTTTTTTATTTTTATCATTGATTTTGATTTTCACGCATATGCAGCTGTATTCTTTCCTTCTATACCTTATTCACACTCCATAACATCGATTAAGTCTTCCAAGCACGTGCAGTACACGTTTAAATTCCTCACAACTCGTGCAAGCTCATGTTTTTCTTTCAAATACCTGTTTGGATTAAACCAAGATATCCAGCCAAATTTGATCGAAACAAACACCCATAATAGCTTTCTATCGTCATATCACGTCTACCCACTAATTTCAGGGATTTAATCGCACTAAATCACGTCCAAACATCCGATCGAAATTATGCTGAAATGAAAATATTTTTCCTGCCAATTTTCTGTTTTGAATTTTGAGTAGAAAGTGACCTCCTGCTATCCAGTCCCGGTCTGTGTTTAGTAGCTGCTTGGAAATGGGTTACCCCTTATCTAAAGTGAGAGTCTGAATAGCAAATGTCCTCCCAGCTTCCTTTAACAACTTTTCGAGCCAATTTCACCGCAAAAGCTTATTTCTCCAAAAACACTTACAAAGAGATAAAATACCAAAATAAGTATAAAAATGGGTACTAACAATATACGCAATAGAGATGAAAATAAACACATAAATGCGTCTATCAAATACCCCCAAACTTATTATTTGTAGTCTCGAGAACTCCAAGAAGCAGTGCGTCAGAATATACAAGACAATAGGATAAGGGAGGCGAGGTTGATAAGGACAGTGCGGAAAGAGGAGAAACCAAACATCAATGAAGTAATCTTAAGAGATATAGCGGAAGTAAGAGCAATGATGATAACCATAAGGGACTGGGGAAGAAGACAAATAGAAGATGCTATAGAAGAAGCTAAAAAGACACCATTTGTGCGGCAGATAAAGCACGCGGGGATACCGACAAAGTGCGCATTACCTGCATTTACTAGTATATTTGATGAGACTACATGCGCAGTTCAGCATATATATCAAGCAATACAACTTAGCCTTATTGCAGTGGGAGGATAATGATGCGGTACTTTGCAAGTATTTCCAAGCTAATCTAGCAGGGGAGGCGCTAAAATGGTTTGATGGGTTGCCACTAGAATCCATCAGATCATTCCAACAATTGCAGAGCATATTCTTGGGAGCCTACATCAGCAATAACACGTTACGCCCAGGAATAGAGAAATTATTCAGTCTGACAAGAAAAACCAATGAAAGCTTGCGCAACTTAACCACGCGTCTGAGTGAAATGGCAGGAAGGGTGGATGAAAGAAATTTTAACCTAGCATTTTTTAACGCATTGTTCCCAACGGATTTATTATAGATGCATATTTTCAGGCTCAAGGATACAATAACAATGACAGAGCTGTGCCAGTTCCAAGAAGAGTATATCACCCTAGAAGAGAAGCAAAGAGAGATGGAACCATACCCAGTTGGTGTGAATAGTGCTAAGGAAGGAGGTGCAAGGCTATTTCCAAGGAAAACAAATGTGGTCGCAAGTACTTCCCAAGGAAGTCACGAAAAGGCAAATGTAGAACAACAGCAAAAGCAAGTAGCAATGAGCAGTATGGATCCAGAAATGTATGAGAGAGTTTAGAGAGAGACAATACAACAACCATATAAGAAAAAACAAGATCCTAAGGATGGGTAATCAAGGTGAAGGATATGGAGGACATAAGAAATATTTTAACCAAGGGCCAGGACAAGGAAGTACGATATTTGGAGAAACCTAGATGCCACACCTTAACACCGCAACCGACAAAATATGGGAAGTAGTCATTTTAATAGAAGAAATACCAGCAGCACCAAACCTGGGAGTAGAACCACCATCAGGTAGGAGGAGCCGATAATTCTGTGCATATCACCGCTTTCATGGTCATAATACAAACAATTATCGATACATGCAAAGAATTATATTGAAAATGATCGATCAAGGGAAGTTGAACCACTTCTTAATTTCTCAGCAGCAAAATTTACCACCACCACCTGAGGGACAAGCACAAGGAATGGAGAAAGGTAATAATACATACCTTATTTAAGTTAGAACAAATGCCAAGAACCTGTACTGCAATTCTATAATCCACTCATTTAGAAGAATAGAAGATTTCCACGAAAATATATTAAGTCGAGTTCATGCAATAGATGATGAAGGTAAAGAAATACTCAACCTGGCAAAGATGTCGCCGCTTCAAAGTTGGCAAAAACAACACATTTCATTCAGCACAGAAGAAACACCCAAAGGAGGAGATATGCATGAAAGCCCACTTTTTGTGAAGCTGGATATTGTACCAAAAACAAAGATTTAAGGAGAAGAAGATAATGAGGTAGATGCATGGGCAATAAGTAGAATATTGATAGATTCTGATAGCTCAGTCGCTATCTTATTTTACCATGCATACATGACTATGGGCGGCATAGGCAAAGATATCATCCCTTTAACATACAAAATCTACGGATTTAATGGATCGGCAAACAAGCCTAAAGGATAAATTACAATGCGAATCCCTCTTAAGACCATTATTACTGAAGTGTTGTTCTGTGTAGTCGATGTCGAATCTCCATACAATGCATTAATAGGCATACCTTGGCTACATAGCATTTTGGGAGTGGCCTCAACATTCCACCAGTGTATCAAGTTCCCATTGCCTCAACGCATTGGAATAATAAGAGGAGATACAGCGGAGGCGAAAAGATGCACTGAACTGTGTTGGACTCCGTTCGGTTTTTAACCGATACGAATCAGCTCGTTTTTTTTTCCAGTTTCTACGGTTTTTAACCGATTTTGAAAAGAAAAAAAAATCAAACATTCAACTGTAGTTTACCATTCATATACAAGTTTTTTACATACATTGAACCTCACGGAAGAGGCTCTATGTTCTATTACACAACTATTATTTTCAAAAGAAGAGTACCGGAGTACAAACCCAATCACGGCCTCTTATTAAACCCAAATCAGGGACAAAAAAATATCACAGACAAAGCCAATAACACAATGCAGCACTGTTCATGATTAAATGGAGTTCAATCAACCATAAGAAAAAACAAAAGATGAACAAAATCAATCAACTACATTTTATATAAGCCATTAACAAAATAAAATCGGCGAAAACCCATTAACTATACAAGAATAAGTTTAGAAATTTGAGATTGTCCTTATGCGTCAATAATCGAATCGAACCCCATTGTTGGTGATGTTGATTATTCTTTGAGTTAATATTTCGCGGGAGAAGAATATGAAGGTGTTGGTGGTAGTGAGGTACCAGTTCTCATGATGATAGAGGTTGTGGATTGCAGTTGAGTGGCTGTGAAGAAGAGGAAAGAAAAGAATCTCAAGCTGGTGGTGGAGGCGGTGGGTTGTGAAGTAGAAAACTAGGGTTTACTAAGTTAAGATTATATATCCTCAAATATATGGTTAAGTTTAAAAATAATAAATGACTCATAATTTTCGATTCGAACGGCTTAGTTCGGTCGGTTTTGACCCTTAAACTATCTTCCGAACTGACAGATAAACGAGTCTTGTTTTTTTAAATGTCACCGACCGTTAAATCCACGGTTCGGCTGGGTTTCGACTCGGTTTCGGTCGGTCCAACCGGTTTAGCTCGGTTTTGTGCATCCCTACTTAAAATACCCTAAGTGGTTGAATTCCT